>NC_135958.1:48980954-49255954 GCF_053455715.1 Rhinoraja longicauda
CCCACACCCACGCCCACACCCACACCCACGCCCACACCCACACACACCCACACACACCCACACACACACACACACACACACACACACCCCCCACACCCACACCCATGCCCACAACCACACCCACACACCCACACCCACACCCACACCCACACACCCCCATACCCACACCCCCATACCCACACGCCCATACCCACACACACACACCCACACCCACACCCACACCCCCGGGTACATGCACACACAGATATATACACACGCACACAGACACATGCATACAGTCACTCACAGAGATACACATATACACGAGCACATACACACGCACACACACTGAGACACATACACACACACACACACAGCCACACATGAAGATAGACACAAAATGCTGTAGTAACTCATCAGGACAGGCAGCATCTCTGGTGAGAAGGAATGGGTGACGTTTCTCGCCGGGACCCTCTTAAGAAGGGTCTCGACCTGAAATGTCACCCATTCCATCTCTCCAGGGATGCTGCCTGTCCCGCTGAGTTACTCCAGCATTTTGTGTCTATCTTCGGTGTAAACCAGCATCTGCAGTTCCTTCCTACATGTACACACTCACGTGCGCACACTCGCACACACACACCAGGCAGGTTGCAGGTGAATTTGTCTGGGTTTTTATACTGCCCTGTTACATGCCTCATCCCCTGCCTGCCATGAACAGTTCATCTCTGCAGGTATCCTGGGGCAATCGTCGAAACACACCATCACCATGGATGAGGAGCACTCATCAGGTACAGCAGGCAGTGAAGAAAGCCAATGGAATGTTGGCCTTCATAACAAGAGGAGTTGAGTATAGGAGCAAAGAGGTCCTTCTGCAGTTGT
Source organism: Rhinoraja longicauda (assembly GCF_053455715.1). Classification (NCBI taxonomy): domain Eukaryota; kingdom Metazoa; phylum Chordata; class Chondrichthyes; order Rajiformes; family Arhynchobatidae; genus Rhinoraja; species Rhinoraja longicauda. Next base: position 48,981,813 of record NC_135958.1, read on the forward strand.
ACAGGGCCCTAGTGAGACCGCACCTGGAGCACTGTGTGCAGTTTTGGTCTCCAAATTCGAGGAAGGATATTCTTGCTATTGAGGGCGTGCAGCGTAGGTTTACTAGGTTAATTCCCGGAATGGCGGGACTGTCATATGTTGAAAGACTGGAGTGACTAGGCTTGTATACACTGGAATTTAGAAGGATGAGAGGGGATCTTATCGAAACATATAAGATTATGGAGGGATTGGACACGTTAGAGGCAGGAAACATGTTCCCAATGTTGGGGGAGTCCCGAACCAGGGGCCACAGTTTAAGAATAAGGGGTAGGCCATTTAGAACGGAGATAAGGAAAAACTTTTTCAGTCAGAGAGTTGTAAATCTGTGGAATTCTCTGCCTCAGAAGGCAATGGAGGCTAATTCTCTGAATGCATTCGAGAGAGAGCTGGATAGAGCTCTTAAGGATAGCGGAGTCAGGGGGTATGGGGAGAGGGCAGGAACGGGGTACTGATCGAGAATGATCAGCCATGATCACATTGAATGGTGGTGCTGGCTCGAAGGGCCGAATGGCCTACTCCTGCACCTATTGTCTATTGTCTATTGTCTATTGTCACTCTGCGAGAGGGAAGATAGGTACAATGTTCACTGCTCCTTGCACCCACTGGCACTGGGTGAGACGCATATTGCAGACAGCACAAGAGCAGTCTTTCACACAGAGAGGCAGCTGGCAGCAGACTGCCGTTCAGTCAAGGGAATAGGGATGCAAATGGCAACGTTGTATCTCATTTCTGCTCAGAAGGACCTGGGTGAAATCCCTGATCAGGGAGCACACATAGCAAGGCTGCAGTAAATGCAGTCTGAAATATTTGACGCTTTCTCTGGGCTTTCAGACAACCTTTGAGAGACGTCAGGAAGAGCAGTAGCTGTGACATTTACTTCCATTCTCTACACTGGCCAGGCTGAAAGCATCGGGCACTTGGTTTGTTTAGGACTTTCATGGTATTTGTGCCTTTGTTATGACATTGAGCCACCAGAGTGTAGGACTGACACAAAGTCTCATACTTAGTGCTCCCTCTAACAAGGGATATGTCAGTACTGGGCGATGCTTCTCTGAAACAGTACATGTCTGCAGCAGTAAGCTCTGTCAGCTGGGTAAAAGAGGGCTATGAACCAAGGTTTCCTGCTGTCAACAGCACTGGGAAAGTCAGATTTGTGAGAGGTAGTCAAACAGCAAGTGTAGAAAATTCAGTCACATCCATTTTGTCCAAGGACCTCAATAAAACTAGTTATAGAGTCATAGAGTGATACAGTTTGGAAACAGGCCCTTTGGCCCAACTTGCCCCCATTGGCCAACTTGTCCCAGGTATACTTGTCCCACCTGCCCGCATTTGGTCCATATCCCTCCAAAACTGTCCTATCCATGTATCTGTCTAACTGTTTCTTAAATGTTGGGATAGTCCCTGCCTCAACTACCTCCTCTGACAACTTGTTCCATACACCCACCACCCTTTGTGTGAAAAAGTTATCCCTCAGATTCCTATTAAATCTTTTCCCGTTCACCTCTGGTCCCCGATACACCTACTCTGGGCAAGAGACACTGTGCATCGACCTGATCTATTCCCCTCATGATTTTATACATTTGATTGAACCTTTTTTAAACAGTTGATTGAACTTAATCATTCCTCTGGGTACGCTGAACTGTCCAGGTATTACCTTCCATTGAATCAACCTTTTGTTGGTATTGTTGAAACATTTAATGCTACAAATTATTTGCCCTTCAGAGTCAGCCTTTGCTATAAACAAGGCTTGTTAAAGTGACTGTACATGAGGTCCACTGCAATTGTGGTAGATAGTCCAAGTTGCCATGGTCAATGGAATTGATCAATGAAATTAAGTGATATCAGATCAAGTTCTTGTTGTCTCAGTTGTCACCCCCCTGCCTGGTGGTGCAGTCGACGGAGTGAGAATCCAAAGAATCCTCGGGCAACATAGGCAACTGTTGAAGACTTGAAGAACTGTTGAAGTCTGAAGAAGGGTCTTGACCCAAAACGTCACCCATTCCTTCTGTCCAGAGATGCTGCCTGAGTTACTCCAGCGTTTTGTGTCTATCTTCAATGTAAACCAGCACCTGCAGTTCCTTCCTAAACACCAAGGCAAAGGATGGCTTTCTTTGGGCAAGGTCTTGGTTGACATCAACAGTAACATTTTTTTTTGAGCTTCTGTGAAGAGAACAACAGGGTGCCCTGGGAGCGGAGCAGTAGAATCACATCTTGTGGTCTGCAAAAGGCATTCATGGAAGCCCTGTGGTCTTCATCATAAAGAACCTAGTGAAGCTAGTGTTAATCTACAAGGCAGAGGGCTCTTAAAGAATGGAGGTTGAAATATGATGGCCAACATGGAATGCACAACATAAGGGCAACGTATTACATCGAGTAACCACTGTAATTTCTTCTCCTGCTTTCTAAGATTTGCTCATTGAGGAAGTTGGGAAATTCATTGTGATTCATGTGGAGCTTCAGGTCCTCAAGGAGAGTGCAAAGTACCACCAATCTAGGATGAATCTTTTGAATATTTGGAAACTGTAATCTTCACACATTTGCATTCCATGCACTGAGCCATGAACATGGATATAAAATTGCAGAAGATACAAAAGCTAGATAGCAAGTACCACCAAGCTTAGGAACACTGCTTCATCTCTGTTATCAGACTTCTGAATGGTCCTCCCATAAGCTTGGGTGTAGTCCCGATCTTCCAACCTACCTCACTGCAGACATAGGATGTTTTCTCTGGAAATGTAAAGCTACAATGCTGATAAGTTATATTCTGCATCCTGCTGACCTGAAACATCATCTTTCCATGTTCTCCGGAGATACTGCATGACCCTTTGAGTTATTCCAGTATTTCATGTTTCCTTGTGTCTAAATTAAGTTGCTGCCTGGAATGGTTGCAGACCAGGAAATTCAGTGGAAAGTGATTTTGAGTTAGAAACGATATAGACTGGGCTTAGGGGTCGTGATTAGAGTTCTGCAATGTAAGGTTATTGTCTGAAGAAGGGTCTCGACCTGAAACGTCACCCATTCCTTCTGTCCAGAAATGCTGCCTGTCCCGCTGAGTTACTCCAGCATTTTGTGTCTATGTAAGGTTACTGATGTCTGTTTACTGACTTACAGAACATTAGCCTTTGGATGAAGGTATGGAAGGAATGTCCATTGTGCATCAGAACATGGGAGTCTGGCTCCCGTATCCCATGGGTGGAAGAATCAAGGGTTATGAGGCTTATTTCCTTCTTCTGACAAGGTTCTTGAATCTCTGTTGCCTTTATTCAGCTCAAGCAGCTGAATCACCACCAAAACTGCCATGGTAATGAGGCAACACAACATGCATCACCCATAGCTGTGCATTCAGATTTAGTCACATCCTGAGAACTCAGACATTCTCCAAAGGTCAGTGGCACCAGTGACACAAAAGTGAATAACCCTTGTCTTGAACAAAGTGGCGTGAAAACGAGAGTACCTCTAAGTGCTCTAGTTGCTTCTAAAACAGAATGGAAATACCATTTTCAATAGTAACTGTTCAATGCAAATGTTGCGTGAAAAAAGGATGTAATTCTGTGGTCATCTGTACACCTGATGTCCTGTGGTAGTGTACTTTGTAGTGAAGATAGACACGAAAAGCTGGAGTAACTCAGTGGGACAGGCAGCATCGCTGGAGAGAAGGAATGGGTGACTTTTCGGGTCGAGACCCTTCTTCAAACTGAGTCAAGGGAAAGGGAAACAGGAGATATAGACGATGATGTAGAGAGATACAGAACAATGAATGAAAGATATGCAAAAAAGTAACAATGATAAAGGATACAGGCCATTGTTAGCTGTTTGTTGGGTGAGAACGAGAAGCTGGTGCGACTTGGATGGGGGAGGGATAGAGAGAGAGGGAATGCCGGGGCTACTTGAAGTTAGAGAAATAAATATTCATATCACTAGGTTGTAAGCTGCCCAAGCGAAATATGAGATGCTGTTCCTCCAATTTGCATTGAGCCTCACTCTGACAATGGAGGAGACCTAGGACAGAAAGGTCAGTGTGGGAATGGGAAGGAGAATTAAAGTGTTTAGCAACCGGGAGATCAGGTAGGTTCAGGCGGGCTGAGCCAAGGTGTTCAGCGAAATGATCACCCAGTCTATGTTTGGTCTCGCCGATGTATAAGAGTCCACACCTTGATACAGTAGATATTGTAGTGCCAGGTTACGTATTATGTCAAATGACAATATTTCCATTACTAATGCATAAAAACACCGTCAAATTATTCCATCTGTAGACCAGAGTGCATGGCCCCCGACTTGCCAAACTATCTACCTTTGGCATTTTGTGGCTCAAGTTTTAATTTCTAAGGAATATCAAACAAAGATACTGTTCGATCGAAAGCAGTTGGTTACAGGAAATGACTTAATGTGAAATCACTGATCATATATAATGATTACCAAATATGTTCCACAACAAGTTATAAACTAATAAACACATATGTTTTTAAGGATTTGTAAATTACTTGTGAGTTAAAGGTGAAGAGTGGAGTTGGTCGTTGCTATAGGGTGAAGATTCCAGTTGGTGGCAGCATACCATGGACAAGTAATATGTCCATCCAAATAACACCATTTTGCCACAAATGTCAATGGGGAGCAACAGATACACACACATACACATATTTCTGACTTTGCGGGCGTTAAGAATGTGACTACAGAACTGTCTTGAAGTTTTAACAGGGACCAGGGCCACATCAAATGCCATTTAATGTTATGATGCTATGACAATCTATCGCTACGACACGTCTGAGGACATGTACTTTAGAGTTAGGAGACTGATTACAGTTACCAATAACAGCAAATGTTTTCACAGCATTTTGCAAAGAGTTAAAAGATGTACTTACAACCAATCCTTCTTTCAGAATTACCACCACTCAAGTAATATTCTATCACCAGACTTTCATTTCCCTTCCCTCTCCTTGCCTCATTTCTTCATGATGCCCTGGTCCACTCTTCCATTCCCAACTACCATTTTGTGCCCTTGGGATCTTTTCTGGGGCTGAAGTGATGTGTACAAGCGAACAGTTTGCACCTGAACTGCAGGGAAAATGCTATCCTGGTGAGCAGATTTGCAAGTGCTACTAGGCAGGGTTACAATTAGATTGGCAAGGGTTGGGATCCAAAGCTGTATCAAGGCAGATGGGAGGCTGGTAGTTGATGCAGAAGTCATTGACAATAAGTTCAGTGGACTAGACGGACAGGAGCTTGGCAGGGAGCACAGATTAACTCTCATTTAACTCGATGCGAGAAGCAAGACCGACAAGGTGGATTAAGTCAGGATGTGAAGATAGACACAAAAAGCTGGAGTAACTCAGCGGCACAGGCAGCATCTCTGGAGAGGGGGAATGGGTGGCTTTTTGGGCCGAGACCCTCCTTCAGTGGTTAGGGATATTGGGAAACGAGAGATATAGATGGTGAGATGGAGAGATAAAGAACAATGAATGAAAGATATGCAAAAAAGTAATGATGATAAAGGAAACAGGCCATTGTAAGCTGTTTGTAGGGTGAAAATGAAAATAAAGTATGTCAGGATGTGGATATATATTGGATGGTGATATTACCAAAATCTGGACATATATTGGATGGTGACATTACCAAAATCTGGCAAATGGAGGGAGAAAACGAGCAGCTTAATGTTCCAGAGTACAGATGCAACAGGCGGGATCGAGTTGGGGAGGGGAGAGGAGAGGGGAGTTGCATTTTTGTTTAAGGTGAACATCTGAGCAATAGTCTGAGATGAAATTACTGTGGGATCATCCAGGTACGATTTATAGGTGGAGCTGAGAAATAATAAGGGGAAGATTACCTTGTAGAGATTCCACCATCGGCTCCCAAATAGCCAATGGGAATTAGGGAAGCAAATATGCTGTGAGATAGCAGATAATTGCAAAAATAATATGGTTGTTAAAGTACAGGACTTTAACTGTCCGAATATAGAATGGGACAGCCATGGTGCTTGGATGGGTTGGAATTAATTAATTGGATTCAGGAAAGTTTCCTCAGGCAATATATAAAACGCCCTCCTAAAGAGACGGCAAAGCTTGACCTACTGTTGGGAAATAGGGCGTGGCGGTAGAGCTACTGCCTTACAGCACCAGAGACCCGGGTTCGATCCTGACTACGGGCGCTGTGTGTATGGAGTTTGTACGTTCTTCCTGTGACCTGCGGGGGTTTTCTCTGAGATCTGTTTCTTCCCACACTCCAAAGGCGTACAGGTTTTGTAGAGTTAATTGGCTTTGTCTTAATATAAAATTGTCTCTCGTGGGTAGGGTAATGTTAGTGTGCGGGTATCGCCTGTTGGTGCAGACTCGGTGGGTCGAAGGGCCTGTTTCTGCACTGTATCTCTAAAATAGGGCAGGACAAGTGACTGGAATGCCAGAGGAGAGTACGTTCCGACCAGTGAGCATAGTTCTATTACTTTTAAAAGGTATTTTGTTCTGGTAAAGGACCGGATTCTTCAGCAAATTAAAGTTCTAAAACGTGACAAGGTGAATTTTGACGGTATTAGACAGGAGCTTACAAACATTGATTGCAGTAAATTATTCCTGGGCACAGAGGTGCCTGGCAAACAGGAGAGTTTTACAAGTGAGACAGTGAAAGTTCACCGTCTGCATGTACCTGTTGGAGTGAAGGACGAGGCTGGAAGGTGTGGGGAACATTGAATGAAAAGAAATTTGTGGCTCCAGTCAGAAAAATTGAGGCATGGGTCAGATGTAGACAGCTAAGATCAAGTGAATAACTGGAGGAGTATATGGGCTGTCGGAGCACACTTCAGAAGGAAATCAGGAGGGCAAAAAGCGGTATGAGATAGCTTTAGCAGAGAAGAAATAGGAGAATTAGAAGGGAATTCATCAATGTATTAAGGGGAAAAAGAGTAACTAGAGAGATAATAGTCTTCCTCAAAATGTGGACATCTATGTGTGGAGCCTCAAGGGAATTGACTACATCTCCTCTGGTTTTACTATGAAGAAAGACATGAAGACTAGGAAATTCATGAAGGTTAAGTGGATGCATTGGAGATAATCTGCATTGTAGAATATTAGGAGATGTACGTCTTAAAATGTGTAAGGGCGATCTCTGAGGTATAATCAGGTGCACCCACGGTCACCGTGGGAAACAAGAGAAGAATTTTCAGAAGCACTGGCTGAGACATCTGCAGCATCATTATGCATATCATTATCACTACGGGTGACGTAAGATTGGAGAGTGGCTAATGTTGTGCTTTTATTTCAGAAGAACTGCAGAGAAAAATTTGGGAACTGTAAGCCAGCAAGGCTAATATCTGTGGCCCGAAACGTCACCCATTCCTTCTCTCCTGAGATGCTGCCTGACCTGCTGAGTTACTCCAGCATTTTGTGAAATAAATGAAACTAATATCTGTGGTCAATCGACAATAGACAATAGGTGCAGGAGTAGGCCATTCGGGGCGAGGAATGGAAGATGAACTTTAATGCAGATCAGTGTGAGGTGTTGCATCAAACCAGGGTTTGCACCTTTACGGTGAATTGGGAGGCTTTTGGGAAGTGTTGGAGAACAGAGGGACCTTGGAGTTAGTTACAAGTGCAGATTTCTCTGAAAATTGTGTTACAGATAGACAGGGTGTTAAAGAATGCTCTTGAAATGCTCGACTTAATCCATAAAGGTAATGAATCAAGAAATTGGAGCATTATGTTGCAGATGTAGAAGCCATTGGTGAGGCTACAACTGCAGTATTGCGTAGGAAAGAACTGCAGATGCTGGTTTAAATCGAAGGTAGACACAAATTGCTGGAGTAACTCAACGGGTCAGGCAGCATCTCGAGAGAGAAGGAATGGGTGAAGTTTTGGGTCAATAATCAATAGTCGTTAGTCAATTTATTTGTCACATACACATAAATGTGTAGTGAAATGTGTAGTGAAATGTGTAGTGAAATGTCGAGACCCTTCTTCAGACTGAGAAGGAATGGGTGACATTTCAGGTCGAGACCCTTCTTCAGACTGATTGCAGTATTGTGTTTAGTATTCATCACCCTACGATATGAAAGATGCCATTGTGTTGGAAGAGTACAGAATAGATTTACGAGGATGTTTAGTTTTAGTCTTCTTATAATTGTATGTATCGGGGTACAGTGAAAGGCTCAAGTCAAACTCGGGAACAATAGATAGAGCGATGGAAAACATACAGAGTGCAGAATATAATCCTTACACAATATAGTTCTTCCAGGACTCGAGAGACTGAGTTATAGGGAGAGGATGGAAATGTCTAGGACTTTATTCATTAGAGTTTAGAAGATTGAGGGCTGATCCTATAGAGGTGTAAAAAGTAATGAAGAGCATCCATAGGGTGAATGCACACAGTCTTTTTCCAAGGGTAAGGAGGGAAAGATTTAATAGGAATCTGAGGAACAACTTTTTCACATAGAGGGTGGTGGGTAAACAGAATGAACTGCCAGAGGATGTGGATGTGGTACAACAACCACGACATTTAAAAGATATTCGGACAGGTACATGGAATGGATAATTGAGTTGGATAGAGCTCTAGGGCTAGTGGAATCAAGGGCTATGGGGAGAAGGCAGGCACAGGTTATTGATTATGGACGATCAGCCATGATCACAATGAATGGCGGTGCTGGCTCGAAGGGCCGAATGGCCTCCTCCTGCACCTATTTTCTATGTTTCTATGATAGCTTAAGGGGAATGTGGACCAAACACAGCCAATCGGACTAGCTTAGATAGGCATGGAGGAATTCAGTGAAGGGCTTACTTCCATATTATATGACACTGTACTGAACATCAAGTATAATGCAGATGTGTACCACTGGCTATTTTGTATCTTCATGATGACCTTAGAATGTCATAATTAATTAGAAAGAAGGTACTATCCATGGGAATGTGGGTTTAAACTTTACAAAGGGAGTGGCCAGGACTTATATATTGGGAGGTAGGAAATTGAGGGGTGATTTTATAGATTTGTATAAAATCATATGGGGTATAGGCAAAGTATTTTTCCCAGGGTCTGCAAATCAAGAACTAGTGGGCTTAGGCTTAAGGTGGGAGGGGAAAGGCTTAATAGGAACCAGAGGGGCAACATTTTCACTCAGAAGGTGTTGGGCATATGAAACAAGCTGCCAGTGGAAGTTGTTGAGGTAGATGCAATAATAAGATTTAAAAGATATTTGAACAGGTACTTAGATTGGAAAGGTTTAGTAGGACATGGGCCAAATGCTGGGAAATGGGAAAAGGTTAAATGGGATATCTAGGTTGGGATGGACAAGCTGAACCAAAGGGTTTGCTTCCCCATTGCATGATTCTATGATTCGATTGTGGAATCAAGAACTAGAGATTCCTAACTTTAAGGTAATAGTGGAAAAATGTAACATTAACTGGAGTAGCAAACTTTTGATAAGTATGTGAAACAAGCTGCCGGAGGAGGCGGTTGACAATAACAATGTCCAAAAAACATTTGGTCAGGTATGTGGAGAAAAAAAGGTTTAGAGGGATATGGTTTAAATGCAAGCAGCTTAGATGGGCATCTTAGATGGACATCTAGTTTGACATGGATGAGTTGAGCCCGAAGGGCCTGTTTTTATGTTGATTGATTCTATAACTCAACCAGTCCAATCTCATGGCATTGCCCTTTGCCCTCCTCCCTTCCCACCATCCAGGTGAAGCAGCAAATCTCTTGATTTTTTTCTAATCTAATGTAATACTGTGTTCGGTGTCTACACTATGGCCTCCTCCACATCGGTGGAAACAAATGCAGATTGGGGATCATTTTGTGCAGGTGTGACCTTGGTCATCTGGTTGCGTTCCATGTTCATTTTCCATCCAACTTCCCATTCTATCTGTGGCCTCCTGCAACAAGGTCCAATGGAAACTTGAGGAACAGTATCTCACCTGGGCACATTGTAGCCTTCTGGGATCAATATCAAACTGTCCAACTTAAATAATTATCTCTTTCTTCTTGTCTGAATGAGATCTGGCCATTTCGGCCAGTCATCGTTTACTCAGTTTTCCTTACCTATTAGTACCGTGTGTCTTGTTGCACCTGTCCTCCAGCCTCACTGTTAACAACACATTACACAGATGCAGAAACATAAAACCTTTCACTGCTACTTTAAATGTGCCCGTCAGTCCATTTAGTCTCACCCCATCAGGCACATCCTCTTTGTTCTATCCACCCCTTCAACACTGTCCCTTCTACTAAGAGTAATTTATTTCCTCCCCCCCTTTCTCTCTCCGCCAATGTTATCTGACATTCTGCACGTTTCTGATATTTCCAGTTCTTATTTCATACATACAGCCAAATTAATGTATTTTTAACAGATCTGTAAGATTTCTGCCTTCAGTATTAAACTATAGACCGCTTGCATAAGAACTTCTGCCGGAAATTTGCGTTGAAGTATAGTTGAGAAGGACTTAGTTGAACAGTTAAACACACCCACGTTTTAATCATCCAATGCATGCAGGAGACTTGTTTGAATTTGACCCTTAGAATGCTGGAGATTTTTATTTGATGGAATAGTTCAGTTGTGTTCGCAATGTTGTAGAGGTTGAGTCTGTATATTGCTAAAGGGGAAATAAACCATTAGCACCCTTTTGCATTCTGAACATTGCTTTCGGAGGGGGGTGGGGGGAGGGGTGGGGGGGAGGTGAGGAAGGAAGGTGTAGGTGAGGACATGGAAGTTGAGAAATGTAACATACCAAGGGATCCAAGTTCTCTGTATCTTTGGGGGAACCTCTGATCGTTTTTGGCCTCCCAGTCCAGATATGCAATTTTTTCCTTATGGCATGTTGGTTTGGAATATTGGAAAGGATCTCGGAAACAGTCTAGAAAAGAGGAAAAGGAGTGGAGTCAATTTTGCCCGTCATGGAAGACTGGCACATATCAGTCTGACCTTGTGTCCGAATCAAACCTTTGGTTTGAAGATACGTCATTTGGACACACTTATATCCGTTCTCTTCCCAAATAATTTCACTTGTCACTGAGCGGTGAATCAGCTTTAAATGAGCACCTACGAGTCTTGCTGATTTTCCATTTGCTTTTACGGGATTACTAAGCAGTTGATTTATGTTTCCTTTGGGAACACTTGCTGGGCCCATCATTAATCAGCTCGAGAGCCAGATCACATAGCTGTTGCCCTACTTTGAGATCTGTTGCATATTTATAATTTAAAGAAGCAGGTCGTGATTTATATGCGCTGAGGGCACCATGTTATATTTGCATATTTTAGTGGCCAAAAAAAAATCATCCATTTGTAAATGATCACGGAGAATACCAAAACTGAAGTAATACTCGATATGTGCTAGCACGTTTCATTCTGAAAATAATTACAATCTTCCGATTATTGTTGAATCCTTTTGCCTCAAGCATCAGGTACACATGTCCAGTCAATGCCTCCGACTGACATAATGAATTTCCATTTGAGATGGAGTGGTGACCTCTGCTATGATGCTGACCACATTTTTGGCACCAAACAGGTTGGATTAATCAAGACCAGAGCTCGAAGTGTGTTACAAATCAGCGTCAGCAATCACGCCAGGAGACCAGGTTGAATTTTCCAATCAACTTTTGCCAGGTGCTCCAGTACAGAATGGGTTTTGAAAAATGACTGATGTTGAAGTCCGTCCATGATGTTATTGAATGTTTGAGAAGGGTTGCGGTCCTATTTCTTTACATCCACACACAATATTTTCTGTCGGATACCAACTCTCTGGGTTCTTTGGATGACTACTATAAATGTAGTTATGTTTAGGTTACAGTTACACACCTCCCGAATAATTAGTTGAAGTTGTGGAGAAATTTCCTAACGGGCTAAAGGTCTTGCCGCCTTGCCCATTGTGAAGCAACACAAGGGAAGCTGTATGCATGAAGCAATTCCTAAAGGGGCAGTTGCCTTGGATTGGCTTTTCGTGCACAATTGACTTTTGCTGCAGCCAATTTGATTTTTTATTCACAATATAAAACTATGAAATATTATCACTAGCTGCACCTTCACACCTTGTGTTCCAATGTCCACTGACCTCAGTTTGGTAGGGAGCCAATGTAGAGCTTTATCATTTGCACTCAACTTATGATGTAAGCATTTCATGGAAATCAAGACCTCACCTACATGATCTTTCTCTGACAGGCTACCAATGAATATACTGCCCACATACATCAAATGGGTGACATGTCTCTATCTGCAAAGGGCTCTGCTCACACCGACCAGTATAAAGGCTTCACTGTCCTGTTTCACACACTGCTGCTTGTGAGAAAGATCCTGGAATGGCTGACGTTAAACATGACAGCACCTGATGAAGAGATTCTAGTCCTTCCACCACGTTCATCTTGCCCTTCCCACTTCCACCTCAACAAGTGCCACCAAGCTCACTAATTGCCTCCTCCTAGCTGTGTGCATGTGCTGGCTAACCATGGTGATGTGTGCTGCTGCCACAGTCCAGCCCATTGGTGTTCAAAGACTGGAGTCCAAGCCTACAATGACACAAAGATAAAAGCGTTAGAAAGCTTGCCACCAGTCATGGCTTCACATTATGAAGTATGATGTCCAGTGTTTGTGCAGATGCTTATGTTGGTGTTAATGAAAATTGAGGCAAGGTGTAAGAGAAGGATTGTCCTACCCCTCAACTTGAAATGAACTGGTGTTTTAATCTCTTTCCGTGTTCTCCTATGCCATCATGTGCAGGATGGCTTCTTGCAAGGATTTTTGAGCCTGGCTCCAGACTTCCTGTGCCCTCTAGAACAAGTAGAAATGTACACTTGAGATGTTGTCAACTGAAGAGCTCAACTGGTAGATGTTCTACATAAACCACACCAATGTAGCTGAGGGAGACTGCCACATGCCAATAGACAGCCTCCTTACATCCTCATCATATATTCAGCTGAAACAGGGTCCTGACCCGAAATGCTGCCTATCCATGTTCTCCAGAGATGCTGCACGATTGGCTGAGTTACTCCAGCACTCAGTGTCTTATTTGGTAAACCAGCATCTGCTGTTCATTATGTCTACATTTATGTTCCGAATGTTGCCTTCACGAGACAGCACATGCCACGTGACTCCATCTTTCACTCACAGAATGCACTGGCTGGAACTGACTGGGGATTTCAGCAGCGCCTCTCTAAAATAGGAACAATTATTTTCTGCAAGGCTCAGCAAGTATGGACCTCCCACAAGAGCATACAAGTACCAAGTTAGACTTCTGGAAGGTATTTATTCACAAAATGCTGGAGTAACTCAGCAGGTCAGGCAGCATCTCGGGAGAGAAGGAATGGATGACGTTTCGGGTCGAGACCCTTCTTCAGACTGAAGAAGTCTGAAGAAGGGTCTCGACCCTAAACGTCACCCAGTCCTTCTCTCCTGAGATGCTGCCTGACCTGCTGAGTTACTCCAGCATTTTGTGAATAAATACCTTCGATTTGTACCAGCATCTGCAGTTATTTTCTTATAATACAAGTTAGACTTCTGCATCCCACTGGCAATTTCCCAACTGCAACATTCAATTGTAGATGAAGTCCTGCAGTGGAACACAAACCTCATGAGTGCATCCACTGGAAAGTCTGCATTTTAAACTTGGTTCAGATTAGACCATCAAATGAAACTGTTTAGTAAAAGTATAAGCTAATTTAAATTTCCTCTAATTATGTTTATTTTAATGATTTAAGTGTTTTTACATTTTTAATTGACTTCAATTTTTATTTTGTTTTTTTAAACTATATTTTCTGCACCTTTAAGTTATTTTAGATGGATTTTGAGTATTCGCATTCAAAGGTTTTGTAATCATTGATAGCTGACAAAGCTGGGAAGGTGATTTTACCAATGGCCAGTTTATTTTTAAGTCTACCTAGTAACAGGATGGGAATGACCCTTTCGGTGGGGAATGGGGGTTAAGCAGTTTGCAATTGACAGCAGGTTCTGGCCTCAAACCTGACTTTATATTTGCTTGTTGTGCAAATTATTTACAAAGATACATTGCATTTTAGCTTCCATGCATCATTATTTGGTGTAAAATGGCAGCACTGCTTGAAGTTTAGCTGCTGCTGCTTTGGAATTCAGGTGTGCAACCACACATGCCTCTAGGCCCAATTAAAAACGTTGTAGCTGGAGCAGTAATCCATATGAGGAGCTTCGAAGAATCATTAAATGAGCCGAGTCTTTGTTTTATTCTTTCGCAGGATGTGGGTATTAATGACAAGGCTTGCATTTATTGGTCCTACATAATCTCCTTGAAAAGACAGTCGAGTGCTGCTTCCATTAACAGCTTATGGCGGCTTGGTGCAATCTGAAATGTTAACTCTGTCTCTCTTTCCACAGATGCTGCCTAACCTACTTATGCGGCACGGTGGCGCAGCGGTAGAGTTGCTGCCTTACAGCGAATGCAGCGCCGGAGACTCAGGTTCGATCCTGACTACGGGCGCCGTCTGTAGGGAGTTTGTACGTTCTCCCCGTGACCTGCGTGGGTTTTCTCCGAGATCTTCGGTTTCCTCCCACACTCCAAAGACGTACAGGTTTGTAGGTTAATTGACTGGGTAAATGTAAAAATTGTCCCTAGTGTGTGTAGGATAGTGTTAATGTGCGGGGATCGCTGGGCGACGCGGACTCGGTGGGCCGAAGGGCCTGTTTCCACACTGTATCTCTAAATCTAAATCTAAAAAATGAATGTTTCCAGCTTTTATGATTTTATTTCAGATTTCCAGCATCAGCAGTTTTTTCAAATCATATTTTAGTTTATTAAATGGCCATTTCAGCAGATGGATAAGAACCGAACACGTTACTCTGGGTCTGAAGTTATATTTTTACAACAGAAGGTAAGGAAGGCAGAGTTAGGATGTGTCATTGTTTTGTTATATCAGTAGTAAGCATCGTGCTGAACACATGGGGAATTGGATTCCACTGTTCTCCACTCTTTTCACATTCTGTTTTATCTCTTATTTTATATTCTGTGCTGCATTGTCTTGGGATGGATACTGAAATTGAATTTTGTGTACTGTTCATGCTTCAAGGTATGGTCCCCACAGTCCACGTTGCTATCTGCATAAGCTTTAGACTTTGGTGTTTGAAATCACAGATACGTTCTCGGTGCTTGGACTGACATGGATATTATCTCTGCAACAAAAAAATATATACACTTGTAGGCAGATAGAATGTGAACTTTGATACTTGCAATCTCACATACTGAGTCCACAGTTTGCAACAAGGTGCAACAGGGATTTATTTTAGTGTTTGAATTATTATTATAGCTACTATATATACAGGTGGGGGGGGGGGGGGGGGGAGGGGGGGGGGGAACTGGGGTAGGATTTGAAGCAAAGTTGCATCAGGATCTTTGGTTTTGAATGGGAATTCAAACAAAATGGACAAAGGTGGTTATATTTAGTTCTGGATTTCCTCGGCTAGACTCCTGCTACACTGATCTGAAGTTAACATCAACAGAATCTCTTGAAATATTAGTAACCATTTCATTCACATTTTTAAAAATCAAAATGGTTTATTTAGGGGTTAAAATTAATTTTATAAGTAATGACTTTGGTGCTTTTAAAAAAATCTCTCTTGCCTTATTTATTGCATTAATTAAAGTGACCACTTTGACCAAGAATTTAAGAACCTTAATATGATGATCAGGTCGTGGGGACTAACAACAGTGACTGCATCTCATTTCCCATTTGGTCTTTGCTTCCTATATATTGAATTGCCCTGAATGGTCATTTTCTATCCTTGATCACCCTGGTCTGTACTAGGGACAATGTCACAACTGTTTACGTTGATTTGTACTGTTAATGGATCCACCTTGCTGTGAATGTAGCATGCATGAGGTCTGAAGAATATCCTGACCCAAAACATCATCTTCAATTTCTCTCCACAGATATGCTGCCTGACTCTTTGAGTTCTTCCAGCATTTTGTTTCTTGCTCAAGGTTCCAGCATCTGCAGTCTCTTGCAGCATCATGAGTCTGAAGAAGGGTCCCAATCAGAATCATTGTCTGTCCGTTTCCTCCACAGATGATTTGGGCGGCACGGTGGCGCAGCGGTAGAGTTGCTGCTTTACAGCGAATGCAGCGCCGGAGACTCAGGTTCGATCCTGACTACGGGCGCTGTACTGTAAGGAGTTTGTACGTTCTCCCCGTGACCTGCGTAGGTTAATTGACTGGGCAAATGTAAAAATTGTCCCTCGTGTGTGTAGGATAGTGTTAATAGTGTTAGTGTGCGGGGATCGCTGGGCGGCGCGGACTTGGTGGGCCGAAAAGGCCTGTTTCCGCGCTGTATATATATGATATGATATGATATGATATGATGCCTGGCCTATTGAATTCCTCCAGCACTACATTGCCTTTTGCTTTTGTTTTCTCTACCTTCAACTTTTACTTCTTCCTTTACTGTCTTTTATTTTATCCTTGATTTATAGTTTAGTTTAGTTTAGAGATACAATGTGAAAACAGGCCCTTCGGCCCACTGAGTCCGCACCAGACAGCAATCCCCACATGTTAGCACAAGCTTACACACATTCGGGACAAGTTACACTTCTACCAAGTATACAAACCCAAGCCAATTAAACCTACAAATCAGTACGTCTTTGGAGTGTGGGAGGAAATCGTAGATCTCTAAGAAAACTCAGGCGGTCATTGGAAGAACGTACAAACTCCAGACACAGAGGGCTGGTAGTCGGGATCGAACCCAGATCTCTGGCGCTGCAAGCACTGTAAGGCAGCAACTCTACCGCTACACCACCGTGCCTCCCCAATTTCTCCCTCTCAATTACCTGATTCCCTACTATCTGAACTTATCGCTAAACAACCTTTGTACCATTCCCTTTGATGTTTCTGCCTTGCCCTTGTGTAATCTATTGAGTTTGTAATGGTCCCACCTTCACCAGAACCAATTCCCATGTCTTAGGAATCTAAATCTCTTGCCAACACATCATCACTTCAGCCACATATTCATCGAATATATCTTCCTGTTCCTACTTGCGAATGAATTCAAAGAAGCAGAAATTATTTTGAGACCTCAAAACATGACATTCTCTAGAGTGAAAGCTTGCAAAGTCATAAATACAACATGGAATCTGCACTGTTCTTTCATGGACAAGATGATAACAGGTTTTGAAAAATGTGCAAAAAAAATCTATCATTTTTTCCTGTTTCATTATTAGCTTAATTCCTCTGCCTCGTCAATTTGTTTAGGCTGCATATTGTGGGACTGCCATTCCCCACAGAATGAGAACGATTGAGTCATTTCAGGCTGAGCGAGAGCACTTCTGTAAGTGCCTGATATTGATTTTACACATATAATTTGTATTGTGTACCTGCCATTCACTCACTGGTGATGAATTATATGCTGGAAACT
Source organism: Rhinoraja longicauda (assembly GCF_053455715.1). Classification (NCBI taxonomy): domain Eukaryota; kingdom Metazoa; phylum Chordata; class Chondrichthyes; order Rajiformes; family Arhynchobatidae; genus Rhinoraja; species Rhinoraja longicauda. The sequence continues at coordinate 48,999,183 of NC_135958.1, forward strand.
GCTTGCTGTTGGTCAGTCCTGAATTCAAAGGCTCTTTTAAATCAAAATATTGATTTCTGATCTCACTCTCATTCAATTACTGACATTGTGCGATCGATATTCACCTTTGTTTTATGTAGACCAATTCTTCCTCGCTGCGACTTTAAAGGATGAGTGTGGATTATTTTGCTATAATTTCCTCTCTGAGACTTACAGTTGTCAGGTCAAGTCCCACACCAGGATTTCAGAACATGATACGGATTAGCTCTTCAATGTATTGGTGAGGGAACGCTGGCTTGTCAGCAAACCAATCTTCAAATTAAACTTCAAACAAGGCTCATTCTGTTTGTTTCTGATAACTTGGATGGCGATTGAACGATCAATAGAAATCGGCAAACAATCAAAGGGATTCCTCCTAATATATTGGTGAAGCTTGCTCCTTCAATCAAATGTCACTGCGACAGGTATACTGGATTGCACGTTGTCTATGCAACCTTGTGTACAATGTAACTGCCTCCATAACCTCTGAAAGGCTTGTTCTATAATGAGTGTTTAACATTGACTTGTGCATCCCAGAAATCAGAAAAATGAAAGATGATCACATAGAAATGCAAAAGATCTTGGGTGGGATTTTTTTAAACGGTCCTGTTAGCTGGAGAGCCGAAGACTTTGAGGCAAGATAAAAAGCCGGTACACCTAAAACTCTAATGAGAAGAGATTCCTTGCACAGGAGGTTGCATGTCTTTGCTATTTACCTAATTGGGCTGCAAATGCAAGATCGTGTATTTTTTAGGCTGGTGTTCTGGACATTAAAGGATTCAGAATATACATGGACATGGTGAGCAATTGCATTTGGAGCACAGAGTGAGCCATGACCTAATTAGCTGACAAAGCAAACTTGAGAGGTGTGTGGCCAACACCAGCTTCTGTTTCTTATGTTTTTATTGCGTGTGGATTGCTTAGAGATTTGCAAGATAGAGTCATAGATAGAGTGATATAGTCACAGTCATACAGTATGGAAACAGGCCCCTCGGACCAACTTGCCCAAACCTGCCAACATGTCCCAGCTACACTAGTCCCACCTGCCCACTTTTGGTCCATATCCCTCCAAACCTGTCCTATCCATGTACCTGTCTAACTGTTTCTAAAATGTTGGGATAGTCCCAGCCTCAACTACCTCCTCTGGCAGCTTGTTCCGTACACCCACCACCCTTTGTGTGAAAAAGTTATCCCTCAGATTCCTATTAAATCTTTTCCTCGTCAACTTAAACCTTTGTCCTGTGGTCGTCGATTCACCTGCTATGGGCAAGAGACTCTGTGCATCTACCCAATCTATTCCTCTCATGATTTTATACACCTCTATAAGATCGCCCCTCATCCTTCTGAGTCCCAGTCTACTCAACCTCTCCCTGCAGCTCAGACCCTCTGGATGATGTAATTAGATGCCACAAATGCAAGTCCACAAACACAACATGATTATTAAATGATAGGACTGTGGGGGAACTCAATACTCAACTCACAATAACACCTTTCAATTTAATGTTTCCCTGATAGATATAGATGGATATTTGTTTCTAATGTCAACAGTGCGAATTGAGAAATCAAAAATTATTTCCAGAAAGAAGCATCAAAAAGATTATTTACTTCATTGTACTCTGCTACTGAAACTTATTCCACTGAAGTTAATAGAAATGAATGTTTGGAAGTGAACTATATTAAACTGGCACAATTGCAGAGCGTGTTTAATACAAATGAATTTTGAGGGGTTTTTCCCCCCCTTTTTAATATTTCCTTTTTAAAAACTGTTGGAATAGAGCTGTTAATACCAACACAATTCAAATGTATAATAATCTTATTATTTATGAGCAACAAGAAACAAACAAAGTCAGAAATCTGTAATTGATCACTTTCAGTACTCGAATTGAGTATTCTATCTGCAAAGTTTTCCCAAGTTACGGAGTTCAATTCCACCCCGTTCTCCAATCTCCAATCTGTCCGTGTATTCCTCACAAGGAGCAAGCAGATCAGTGCAACACACAGTGAAAGGGATATTTGAAACAACTGAGCAAGTAAATAAGCCACACTGATCCCCATTTGTTTGAGGAGCGAACACTATTTGTTGCAAGAAGAGATAAGTCATCGCTCATTAAGATGCAATAAGGATCAAGAATAGCAATAATATAAAACAAATATTGATGCAGAGAGGAGGATGGTATTAAAGACTGATATGGAAATTATAAATGACTTGTTGAAAAAGTTGAATGACCCTTTGCATCTGTTTATATTGTAACAAAGATTGCTTGAGTCTCCCTTATGCAACGGATCAAAATCTTAATTGGTTTCTTGCGGGTAACAAAGGGCATTGCGTTAAATACATCAACGAGATCAAGGAAGACAAGGCAGCTGGGTGTGAATTAATTTATTCCAAGCTGCTGAAGAGATGGCAGATGCAATAGTGTGTCATGGATAATTTCTTACTGGCTCTGTGGCAGGGTCTGTAATGCCAACAATCTGGAGATGGAGGAATAAGATGCTTCCACCCACCTTTCCAATAGGGATTAATATTAAATGATGCAAGTTGATGATCTGCGGTTCAGTGTTAGGGAAGTTCACAGAGGATACTGCAAGGGATCTGTGAATCAGTACATAGAACAATTAGGAATGATAGGAATCACCCGAAATGACATTAAAATTCAAAGAAAGATACCAAGTATTGGAGTAACCCAGTGGGTCAGGCAGCATCTTTGGAGAACACGGACAGGCAACTTTGTGGATCAGAATCTTTCTTCAGTCTGAAGAAGAGTCCCAGCCTGGACTGTTGCCTGTCCACATTCTCCACTGATGCCACCTGACCCGCTGAGTTGCTTCAGTACTTTGTATCGTTTTTTTTGTAAACAAGCATCTGCAGTTCCTTGCCACTCAAAAATCAAAGGGCACCTTTGACAAACCTCATCTGGTTTATTGAAAAGGAATTAGAATCCCAGATTAAGCAAAAAAGTAGGCATAAAAAAAGATTAAAATACCTGACACGGGAGTGGCTTCAGAAGGAGAAGATAAAGGACTAAAAATTAACCTAAGTAAAGTGTGATTTTAAACGAAATGACCCATCCAGTGGAAACTGTCTTATAAACCCAGGCGTTCCAGAGGAAGGGAGGAAGGAAGAGACAGAGAGAGAGAGAGAGTGAGAGAGAGGGAGAGAGAGAGAGAGAGAGAGAGAGAGAGAGAGAGAGAGAGAGAGAGAGAGAGAGAGGGAGAGAGAGAGAGAGGGAGAGAGACTAGCTAAAAAAACTACTGGGTCTATCACACTTTCTGCCATTTATTCATAACTTAGCCAGTTGAAATATATGTGATATTTGGTCTCTACCACTCCGTCAGACAAATAATTCTAGATTTCCAACACTCACTGGGCGAAGGTATGTACCCTCAGCTTACCTTCCATTGCTTCTGCCTATTATTAGCATAAACCTTGTTGCCGTAATCTGCTGAGAGAACTAGGTCTTTTTCTCTTACCCTATACAGACCACTCATTTCTTTACATTCCTTCATTAAATATCTATTCTGTCCTTTCTGGTCTAAAGATAACAATCCACCTGACACCAGGGCATCGGTGATTCTGAAGAAGTGTGAAGAAGGGTCTCGACTCGAATCATCACCTATTCCTTTTCTCCAGAGATGTTGCCTGACCCGTTGAGTTACTCGGATTTTTGTGTCCATCATCGATGACTCTGTTCTTTTGCTGAATTCTTCATGGAGATGATCATTTGCAACCATTATTGTTGGGATTCCACAACATTGATTAGTACGGGTGTCAGAGGTTATGGGGAGAAGGCAGGAGAATGGAGTTAGAAGGGAGTGGTCGATCAGCCATGATTGAATGGCGGAGCAGACTTGATGGGCCTAATGGCTTAATTCTACTCCTATATCTTATGAACATAATGTTGAAGGATTATCCCTCTCCCATCCAATGCCAACCAAACCTATTCTGGGTCCCATCCATTTGACTGGGAATTCCCACCCTTGTTGATTTTGTGGGAAATAGCAGGTTATCTTATGTATTTTTAACTTTATTTAATATTCCCAATTATTTCGTAGTTTTGAAAGTGCGTTTAATTATTTTCATTTTAAAGCCAGTTTTGAATCATTTTGGGGAGAAGATAAAACCAGACTGTGCGGGGCTGGGGAACGATAAGGTTGTAGGCTTTAGACGGCAGGCAGCTGGAAGCGATAAAATCAGAAATGGTCTGTGAGATTATGACCAGTTTAGATGTTTCAGTACTAGTTATAGAGTCCAAGGCATAGAGTTGTACAGCAGAAGCAGGCACCAGGTCTATGCTGACCATCATGCCAATCTGTACTAATCCTACTTGCAGCATTATTTCCATATCTCTCTGTACCTTGCTCTTCCAAGTACCTGCCAAGATGCTTCTTAAATGCTGTTGTGTATGAATGAAGTGCAGATGCTGGTCTACACCAAAGTTGAACACAAAATGCTGGAGTAACTCAGCGGGTCAGGCAGCATCCCTGGAGAAAAGGAATGGGTGACGTTTCGGGTCAAGACCCTTCTTCAGAATCTTCAATACATGCTGTTACTGTTCTCGCCTCCAACGCCTCCTTTAGCAGCTCATTCCTGACAACAACTACTCCTTGTGTAAAAAACGTACACATCAGACCACTTTTAAACTCCTTCCGTACATCCACGTACCCTCCTTCGTGAGTCTTTTGTGCATCCTCTTTAACTTAATTACATCTTTCCTGCAGTGTGGTGACCACAACTATATACAATACTCAAGTGCAACCTAAACGACGTTATGTACAACTGCAACATGACATCCCAACACTCAATACCTCAGCTGGTGAAAGCAAGCACACCACACTGTTCCTTCACAACCCTGTCTACCTGTATTGTTAATTTCAGGGAATTATGTACAGTATTTGCATCCCTGTTCAACAATGCCCACCCAAGATCCTGCCATTCACTACGTACGATTGATTCTCCAAATTGCATTACTTTACATTTGTTTGAATTAAATTCCTGCTGCCATTTAGAGACTTTAGAGATGCAGCACGGAAACAGGCCCTTCAGCCCACCGAGTCTGTGCTGACCAGCGATCCCCACACACTAGCACTATCCTGCGACACCAGGGACCATTTACAATTTACAGAAGCCAATTAACCTACAATCCTGTACGCCTTTGGAGTGTAGGAGAAAACCGGAGCACCCACACGGTCACGGGGAGAACGTACAGACCCCGTACAGACAGCACCCATTGTCAGGATCGAACCTGGGTCTCTGCTGCTGTAAGGCAGCAGCTCTTCCACTACGCTACGCCACCGTGCCGCCCACTACACCACCGTGCCCACTACACCACCGTGCCCACTACACCACCGTGCCCACTACACCACCGTGCCCACTACACCACCGTGCCCACTACACCACCGTGCCCACTACACCACCGTGCCGGCCCCTACACTGCCGTGCTGCCCACTACACCACCGTGCCCACTACACCACCGTGCCCACTACACCACCGTGCCCACTACACCACCGTGCCCACTACACCACCGTGCCCACTACACCACCGTGCCCACTACACCACCGTGCCCACTACACCACCGTGCCCACTACACCACCGTGCCCACTACACCACCGTGCCCACTACACCACCGTGCTGCCCACTACACCACCGTGCTGCCCACTACACCACCATGGTGGCCCCTACACCACTGTGCCCACTACACCACTGTGCCCACTACAACACCGTGCCCACTATACCACCGTGCTGCCCACTACACCACTGTGCCCACTACCCCACAGTGCTGCCCGCTACACCACCGTGCTGCCCGCTACACCACCGTGCCCACTACCCCACCGTGCCCACTACCCCACCGTGCCCACTACCCCACCGTGCTGCCCAATACACCACCGTGCCCACTTCCCCACCGTGCCCACTACCCCACCGTGCCCACTACTCCACCGTGCTGCCCAATACACCACCGTGCCCACTACCGCACCGTGCCCAATACACCACCATGCCCACTACCCCACCGTGCCCACTACCCCACCGTGCTGCCCAATACACCACCGTGCCCACAGCCCACCGTGCTGCCCAATACACCACCGTGCCCACTACACCACCGTGCCCACTACATCACCGTGCCCACTACCCCACCGTGCTGCCCAATACACCACCGTGCCCACTACCCCACCGTGCTGCCCAATACACCACCGTGCCCACTACCCCACCGTGCCCACTACCCCACCGTGCTGCCCACTACATCACCGTGCCCACTACATCACCATGCCGCCCGCTTTCTTCGCCCACTTTCTCCAGTTGATCAGTATCCTTTTGTAACAATAGACAATAGACAATAGGTGCAGGAGGAGGCCATTTGGCCCTTCGAGCCAGCACCGCCATTCAATGTGATCATGGCTGATCATTCTCAATCAGTACCCCGTTCCTGCCTTCTCCCCGTACCACCTGGCTCCGCTATCCTTAAGAGCTCTATCTAGCTCTCTCTTGAATGCATTCAGAGAATTGGCCTCCACTGCCTTCTGAGGCAGAGAATTCCACAGATTCACAACTCTGACTGAAAAGGTTTTTCCTCACCTTGTCTGCTGACTGCCCTCTATGCTATAAGACTGCCCTCTATGCTATAACCCTTGCTTTGGATATTCACTTCTTTATCACAGAGCATGAGAGGAAGCCAGCTTTGTGTCTAATTCTCACCAGTGAATGAAGCCACCTATTTGAACGTAGAGAGCAAATTCCAAATGGAGAAGGGATGAGTGGACAATTTAATTCTATAAGTGCATGTATAAGAGATCTGTGCTGTCAGCATGTAGTTAGTCTTGTCCCTGAAGAACTTGTTTTATTGATCATTGGATTAAGGTATTTCGATAAATGCAATGGTGCCTAATTTCTTTTCCTGCATAAAAAAAGCAATTCATTTGTGATTATAAAAGCGTAGGGTTAGGATTTTGATTCTGTTTCTTACTCATCTGTGCAACATGAACTTAGACCTAGAAATTCTGCTGTTCATTTAGCAGTTTCTTCAATGCTAAACAGTCTACTATGATCCCAGTATGGAGGGGAGATAACACATACACATTGCCTTTTGAAATGTGCCATCTGCCACAGTAGATAAGGAACACTTGTACACGGCCGGAGCACAATTCAGAAACATTTTTTGTGAAAAAAAAATTATATAAGATTGCCCGGCTACTCTGGCAGGAGCATTTTTCAATGAACCCAGCATTTACTCATCATCACTGAACTCACGCAGCTCAACACAGCACATGTTCCCAATGTGCAGGAAACACATTCCCAATGTTGGGGGAGTCCAGAACCAGGGGCCACAGTTTAAGAATAAGGGGTAGGCCATTTAGAACGGAGATGAGGAAAAACTTTTTCACTCAGAGAGTTGTAAATCTGTGGAATTCTCTGCCTCAGAAGGCAGTGGAGGCCAATTCTCTGGATGCTTTCAAGAGAGAGTTAGATAGAGCTCTTAATGATAGCGGAGTCAGGAGGTATGGGGAGAAGGCAGGAATGGAGTACTGATTGTGGATGATCAGCCATGATCACATTGAATGGTGGTGCTGGCTTGAAGGGCCGAATGGCCTACTCCTGCACCTATTGTCTATTGTCCATTGTCCATTGTCCATTGACTATTGTCTATTGTCCATTGTCCATTGTCCATTGTCCATTGACTATTGTATATTGTCCATTGTCTATTGTCTATTGTCTATTGTCTATTGTCTGTTGTTTACTGTCTATTGTCTACTGTCTATTGTCTATGTTAACTGGCAGGAGGTCCCCCTTCCCTCTATATTTCTCTGAAAAAGAAACAGAGAGAGGGGGTAACATCTGTGCAGCAAGAATGCATTTGGTAGCAATATTGTGGCGACCACCATTTGGCTTTTACCTCTGTGTTGCAAGTCCTACACTTACCAGGGCCTCAGGTAGTCCTGGGAGCCAGCACAGTAGGTGCCTGGAATAGAAGCCCACCTAACCCACTTGCAATGAAAAGGTCAATATTGTTCTTAGAGCTGAGAAAATATTGCGAAGATTGTGTAGAGCTGTTCGCTGTCATGATTGGTGTTGCAATCATAAATTATTGACCATTAGATGGTTTGTGGACAGTGGGTGACAGATTTATAGCTTTGGACCAAGGGCACAAAGGGGGTGCGTGGGAGGAAACTGTTTATGATCTGGCAGAAAGGTGATTGCAGAATCTATCACTTCTTTGTAAAGGGCATTTCTTAGGAACTTGAGGGCACAAAATCGTTATGCTTCGAGGAAAGACAGAGGGATTAGGATTTAATAATCCCAATCCTTCACTGGAAGCCGGCACGGGTCAAATGGGTCAAATGCTCTTGTTCAGTGCCACCATGACACTCTGATTCAGTCCTGATTTAATGGCCCTGTGGAGAAATTCATCAGCATTTACCAGAGCGAGCCCTGGCAGAAATGTTGTCAGTAGTTCTGGTGGGATACCACCAGGTCCATTTACATACTTAAAAGATTGCTTGAAAGATTGCTAAAGGAAGGCTATTTAAAATTGACACTTGCTCTACGACATTGGAGATGATTATTGCCAACCACTAATACTCTTCTAAATTTAACAGGTGTGAAAATTTTGAATCCAGTAAGGCTTCTTATTATGCACTGGAAGAGTCAGAGTAAGTTTAAAAGCATCAATAGACAATAGACAATAGGTGCAGGAGGAGGCCATTCGGCCCTTCGAGCCAGCACCACCATTCAATGTGATCATGGCTGATCATTCTCAATCAGTACCCCGTTCCTGCCTTCTCCCCATGCCCCCTGACTCCGCTATCCTTAAGAGCTCTATCTATCTATCAAGGAATGTAGGAAACATAGGTCATCGTTTTGGTTCAGTACCAGGCTAACAGGGTTTTGGAACAGAATGCAGTGGCTGCTACAGAATGGAAAACATAGACAAACTTTGAAAAAGGTCTGGAACACTATTGGTGATGGAAGCCACAGGGCTGTGTGTTCCCAATCTCGACATGGAAACTGATAACATTGTTGGAAGGGTAGATCGGATAGACTAAAGGACAGTTTGCACCCCAAAATAATACAGGCTGCAATTAGTTAACTGGGGCAGTGTGAAGACCTTTGAAGAATTCCAAAGTGCCCTGTCAGTTACACTGCTTCTGCTCAACAATGGTTTATCCAGTAAGTTAAAGGAGATACATGGGGCAGGTTTTTACACTGTGCCTGGAATACACTGCCAGGTGGTGGTGGCTTTTATGAGATTTTATGATAGACACGGTGGCGCAGCGGTAGAGTTGCTACCTTACAGCGCTTGCAGTGCCAGAGACCCGGGTTTGATCCCGACTACGGGCGCCGTCTGTACGGAGTTTGTACGTTCTCCCCATGACCTGCGTGAGTTTTTGGCGAGACCTTCGGTTTCCTCCCACACTCCAAAGACGTATAGGATTTGTAGGTTAATTGGCTTGGGTTTGTGTACTTGGTAAAAGTGTAAATTGTCCCTACTGTGTGCAGGCTTGTGTTAATGTACTGCTCAGTGCACACTCGGTGGGCCGAAGGGCCTGTTTCCGCGCTGTATCTCTGAACTAAACTAAACTAAGTTTGACGTCTGTGGTGGGAAAATTAATGGAAAAGATACTTAGGGACAATATATATAATTATTTGGACAAACAAGGCCTGATTAGAAACAGTCAACATGGATTTGTGCCTGGAAAGTCATGTTTGACTAATCTTCTTGAATTTTTTGAAGAGGTTACCAGGGAAATTGATAAGGGCAAGGCTGTGGATGTTGTCTATATGGACTTCAGTAAGGCATTTGACAAGGTTCCACATGGAAGGTTGATTAAGAAGGTTAAATCGTTGGGTATTAATAGTGAGGTTGCAAGATGGATTCAACAATGGCTGAATGGGAGATACCAGAGGGTAATGGTTGACAATTGTATGTCAGGTTGGAGGCCAGTGTCTAGTGGAGTGCCCCAGGGATCTGTGTTGGGTCCACTGTTGTTTGTCATTTACATTAATGATCTGGATGATGGTGTGGCAAATTGGATTAGTAAATATGCAGATGATACTAAGATAGGTGGTGTAGTTAGTAATGAAGTAGAGTTTCAAAGTCTACAGAGAGACTTGGGACTTTTGGAAGGGTGGGCTGAAAGATGGCAGATGGAGTTTAATGCTGATAAGTGTGAGGTGCTGCATTTTGGTAGGACACATCAAAATAGGACGTACAGGGTAAATGGTAGGGAATTGAGGAATGCTGTGGAACAGAGGGATCTGGGAATAACTGTGCATTGTTCCCTGAAGGTGGAATCTCATGTGGATAGGGTGGTGAAGAAGGCATTTGGTATGCTTGCCTTTATAAATCAGAGCATCGAGTATAGAAGTTGGGATGTAATGTTAAAATTGTACAGGGCATTGGTGAGGCCGAATCTGGAGTATGGTGTGCAGTTCTGGTCGCCAAATTATAGGAAAGATGTCGACAAAATGGAGAGGGTACAGAGGAGATTTACTAGAATGTTGCCTGGGTTTCAGCACTTAAGCTACAGAGAGAGGTTGAACAGGTTGGGTCTTTATTCTTTGGAGCGTAGAAGGTTGAGGGGGGACTTGATAGAGGTTTTTAAAATTTTGAGAGGGACGGACAGAGTTGACGTGGGTAGGCTTTTCCCTTTGAGAGTGGGGAAGATTCCAACAAGTGGACATAGCTTCAGAATTGAGGGACAAAAGTTTAGGGGTAACATGAGGGGTAACTTCTTTACTCAGAGGGTGGTGGCTGTATGGAATGGGCTTCCGGTGGAAGTGGTGGAGGCTGGCTCGATTTTATTATTTAAGAGTAAATTGGATAGGTATATGGATAAGAGGGGATTAGAGGGTTATGGTCTGAGTGCAGGTAGATGAGACTAGGTCAGGGAGAATGGTCGGCGTGGACTGGAAGGGCCGAACGGGCCTGTTTCCGTGCTGTAGTTGTTATATGGTTATATGGTTATATGGATCATATGCCGGTAAAGGAGATTGGCTTAGTCTGGCATTGTGTTCGGCATAGGTATTGTGGGCCAAAGGGCCAGTTGCTGTGCTGTGTTGTTCTATGGTCTACGTGAGTTGCCATTAGAACAAACAGTCAGCAATGCAGTTGGGGTGATATGACGATTCTGACCCAGGAATCCTGAAGCAACGAGATCTAAGGAGTGGTTCATGGAATGCCATATTTCCATGCACTGTAGGAATTGAATAAAAGGGAAAATAAAATATCAAGGACATCTGGGAGCATTGAGGGTGGATGAAGACAATTTACTTTCTGTGGGAATGATGTGCTGACTGATGTACGAAGGAGCCTGGATATTGGTCTCTTCATGTTCAGCCTGGGAAGTACCTGGGCAACTCTGTGGTTGTCAAGACTGGTCCTGCAATCCTGAACAGGGGTTTATCAGCAAAGATCCCTTTCTATTGAATAGGTCGAGGTTAAGTGTCATAAGTAACTTGACCCATTACCAACCACAGCAACACCCAACCAACCCAAGTAGTTATGGCCCTCAACTCATGGCCCAAGTAGTTATGGCCCTCAACTCACAGCCCAAGTAGTTATGGTCCTCAACTCACGGCCCAAGTAGTTATGGCCCTGAACTCACAGCTCAGGATCTTGGCCAAACTCACTTTCCAACTACCAATCCACTGACCTGGACCAAGCACTTACTCTTCTGCAACTGATGGACCTCATCCTGACTCCTGCAGCCCATTAAGACCAAATCAATATCTCCTGCAGATTCCTGATCATCACTTCCAATGGCCCAGATCTTTCTACCTCGTTGTCACTCCCTGGCCCTGCGTGATGAGGCCAGGATTTGCTAGATAAACTGCATTTGCTGCACTTTGGTGAACCGGAAAGCTTTGTTTAGAGTGAGACTCGTTCAGCAGCACACAACATCCTATGCTTTGAACAAAAGATGGCCTAGAAATGCAGCTGGTAGAACTGCTGCCTGATAGCTCCAGAGACCCTGGTTCGATCCTGACTTCCGACGTTGCCTGTGTGGGGTTTGCACATTCTCCCTGTGACCGCATGGGTTTCCTCTAGGTGCTTTGGTTTGCTCCCACATCCCAAAGACATGCGGGTTTGTAGGTTTACTGGCCTCTGTAAATTGCCCTTAGTGGGCCGGTAGTAAATGAGAAAGTGGGATAACACGGAGCTAGTATGAACGGGTGATCGATATCGCGTGGACTTGGTGGGTCGGACGGCTATTTCCATCCTGTATCTTGTAATCAATTAATAAAAAAATGCGCCAACTGTTAGTTGCACCTATGTATAATTTTAAGGTTTGAGAAATAATAGGCTGAGCAGGAACACAATTTAGAATGGAAGAAATCAATATCAAATCAATATTGGAATGAATATCGGCCGCGGGACTTAGCTGCGCATGGCTCGGCCGTGGGGCTTTCCATCGCCCGGCTTGGCCGCGAGACGTTTCAGCGCCCGGTGCGACTCGGCCGCGGGGACTGTGCGGGTCGGTCGGGGACGAGCTGTCTGTCCGTGGGCGTGGGGAAGAGAGTGGAAGTTTTGTTGCCTCCATCACAGTGAGGGGGTGTTTGGAGTCACTGTGATGGACATTTGTGTTGGGGTCATGTGTCTTGCGTTCTTTTTATTGTTTTTTTGTGCGACTGCTATGTAGTTTCGTTCGGTACCTTGGTACCGAATGACAAATAAAGCTCTGTTGACTGTTGACTGTTGAATTAAGACAGAGAGAAATGACAGCCAGGAAAATTTAAAATATTAACTTTAAAATATAATCTTTAACATTTTGGAAAACAACAAAAGTATCTGATTGACTGAATGAATGAAATTTACTTTTAATTGATCATTTTTTTGAGTCAGAATGGGCGACTGTTTTTTTCATAACTGTCATGTTATGACACTTAATTATAGACATGTTTTTTTCCGTCAACTTCAATGGGAAGGAAATGTTTTAATGCAACATTATGAAAATCACGTGACGGTCAACAGAGAAGGTGCTTGGGAAGTTGAAAAGGCTGAAGCTGGATACGTCACCTGGCCCAGAGGGTCAGCACCCTAGGGTTCTGATAAAAGGTTGCTGTAGAGATTATGAAGACAGTACTGGTGATTTTCAAGAAACACTAGAGTCAGGAATGGTTCCAGAGGACTTCAAAATCACAATTGTGCTTCCACTGTCTAAGAAGGAAGCAAGGCTAAAGAAAGTAAATAATAGGCAGACACAAAATGCTGGAGTAACTCAGCGGGTCAGGCAGCATCTAGGGAGAGAAGGAATGGGTGATGTTCCGGTTCGCGACCCTTCTGAAGAAGTCTGAAGAAGGGTCTCGACCCGAATGCATTCAAGAGAGAGCTAGATAGAGCTCTTAAGGATAGCGGAGTCAGGGGGTATGGGGAGAAGGCAGGAACGGGGGTACTGATTGAGAATGATCAACCATGATCACATTGAATGGTGGTGCTGGCTCGAAGGGCCGAATGGCCTCCTCCTGCACCTATTGTCTATTTATTGTCTATTGAAACGTCACCCATTCCTTCTCTCCCAGCATTTTGTGTCTACCTTCGATTTTAACCAGCATCTGCAGTTTTTTTCAGACAAATAATAGGCAGGTTAGTCTGACTTCAGAAGTTGGTAAGATTTTCAAATCCATCACTAAGGATGAGGTTTCAGGGGTACTTGGATACATATGGTAAAATCGGCCAAAGACAGCATGGTTTTGCTAAGGGGTAATCTTGCCGGACAAATCTGTGGAATTTCTTTGAGGAAGTAACAAGCAGGGTAGACAATGGAGAGTCAGTGGATGTTGCTTACTTGGACTTTCAGAATGTCTTTGATAAGGTGCCACACGAGAGGCTGCTAAACAAGATAGGAGACTATGGTATTAGAGGTAAGGTACCGGCATGGATAGAAGATTGGCAGACTGGCAGAAGGCAAAGAGTGGGAATAAAGGGGGCTTTTTCTGTTTGGCAGTCGGTGACTAGTGGTGTTCCGCAGGGTGAGGTGTTGAATCTACAACTTTTCATGTTGTATTTAATGATGTGGATGATGGAATTGTTGCCATTGTGGCCAGGTTTGTAGATGATATGAAGATAGGTGGAGGGGCAGGTGGTGTTAAGGATGCAGGGAGGCTGCAGAAGGACTTGGACAGCTTGGGAGAATGGGCAAATAAGTGGCAAATGGAATACAGCGTAGCAAAGTGCGCAGTCGTGCACTTTGGTAGAAGGAATAATGATCTGACTATTTTCAAAATGGGGAGCGGATTTCGAAATTGGAAGTGCAAATGGACTTGGGAGTGCTGGTACAGGATTCCCAAAAGGTTAATTTGCAGGTTGACTCAGTAGTAAGGAAGGTAAATGCAATGTTAGCTTTAATTTTGAGAGGACTAGAATATAAAGGCAATGATGAATTGGTGAGGCTTTCTCATGTGCTGGTCAGACCACATTTGGAATATTGTGAGCAGTTTTAGGCCCCATATCTGAGGAAGGATGTGTTGGCGTTGGAGAGGGTCCAGAGGAGGTTGAGGAGATGGATCTCGGGGATGATTGGATTAACATATGAGGAGCGTTTGCTGGGTTCGGGCCTGCACTCACTGGAGTTTAGAAGGTTAAGGGGGGATCTTACTGTAACCTACAGAATAATGAAAGTCCGAGAGAGAGTGGATGTGGAGAGGATGTTTCCAGTAGTGGAGAGTTTAGGAACAAAGGGCACAGTCGCAGAATAATACGACGTACCCTTAAATGGAGATGAGGAGGAATTTCTTTAGTCAGAGGGTGATGAATCTGTAGAATTCATTGGCACAGATGGTTGTGGAGGGCAAGTCATTGGATATTTTTAAAGCAGAGATTGATAGGCTCTTGTATTGTAAAGATGTCATAGGTTACTGGTAGAAGGCATGAGAATGGGGTTGAGAGGGAAAAATAGATCAGCCATGATCAAATATTGGAGCAGACTTGAGGCCAATTGGCCTAATTCTGTTTCACTCCAAAGACGTACAGGTATGTAGGTTAATTGGCTGGGCAAATGTAAAAATTGTCCCTAGTGGGTGTAGGATAGCGTTAGTGTGCGGGGATTGCTGGGCGGCGCGGACCCGGTGGGCCGAAGGGCCTGTTTCTGCGTTGTATCTCTAAATCTAAAAAATATATAAGAAACACATTTTTGAAGCAGGTTGTGGAATGATACTAATTTTCCAGGAATTTTTGGCCAATCCCATTTCTCAGGAATATCTCCTTGAGTTGCTGGTGATTTACACAGTAGTAATGTCACATCATGTTCATAGGTAACTGTGTTCAGCAAATCAAGCTTCTTTATATCACGTGGGCATCACATACGTGCTTGCGTGTCAAACTTTGGATGCTTCAGTATTCTACAGTCATGAAACAATCTTACGAAAGCTTTGCGCAGGGATTTGAAAGCGACTGGGTGTTATGTTTCTGATGTTTAGGACATGATTTGAAATGTTCAATCAGATGCCCACCTTGCATTCGCTGCCAGAAGCCCGATTTCTTGAAATGATGCATTGCAACACTTCAGGAAAAAAGTTGGAAAAGAGAGCCAGTTTCTCACAGAGGATTGGTCATTTGCAGAGTAGCTTGAGTTGGATCATAGTGCATTGATATTTAGAGCAATTAGTTCTTTTAGTGGAATGGACATCCCTCCATTTTGCAGCAGGATAATACTTTTATGCATCGCAGTGCCGAATGCTTCTGTTATCTGTGTTGCTCTGTTATCCCATGTTCTGTTGCTACAGACAATGCAGCCTGAAAAGTTGGAGGCTCAAAGGCTGACTTGAGTGGAAGGGGTGGCATGGCAGACAGGTTGAATCTAACCTAACTTATACTGGTTTACATAGGCCAGGAGATCTAATTCTCTGCTATGTAAAAAGGCTTTATTATGTGATATGCAACAGAGAAGCCAGTGCTGTGATATTGACTGACAGAATTATTGTGTTAAAGTACATCTTAATTGGAATTTCTCACAACAAAGACACATTCTTTGTTTTGAATTTTTTATATCCATCGTATTAAATAAATCCTATATTGGTCTAAAGCTAAGAACAATATGACAGCATTTTGTAAATCCACTAAGCCTGTTCCCCTCAGAGCCTTGCTCCATGAAATACAGTTTGTTTATTCTCGGCATTATAGCATCCTGGGTCTGAAAATAATTCATCTGCTTTCCTTTTCGATGTTAACCAAGGTGAAAGAGGACTCATTATCCTTGTCCAAATCAGTGTCCAAATTGTACTTGTTTACCAGTATTGTCCTGCAGATCAAATACATTTCTCAGCGAAAATTGAAACCTTGAGATACATTTGTCAGCATAAAGCTGAGTTTTTGCAATAAATCATTGAAAGAAATTGTGCTTCTGAGGGCGATTGCAAGATGGGCATCTGATTGAACATTTCAGATCATGTCATAAGCCACAGAAACATAACTCCAGTCGCTTTCAAATCACCCTGCAAAGCTCGGAGATTAGATTTGTGCCTGAAAATGCCTTCCCTTGCCGTCCAAGATAGACACAAAATGCTGGAGTTACTCAGCGGGTCAGGCAGAATCTCTGGAGAAAAGGAATAGGTGACGTTTCAGGTTAAGACCCTTCTTCAAACGTCACCTATTCCTTTTCTCCAGAGACGCTGCCCGACCCGCTGAGCTACTCCTGGATTTTGTGTCTATCTTCGGTATAAACCAGCATCTGCAGTTCCTTCCTACACGGAGTGTCCAAGGCCTGCTTTACAGTGGACGCTTTCGCCAGTGTGTGCAATAGAATTGTGCAGCAGGAAACTGTGCCCAAGTTTGTTTAACTAGGCAGTCATCAAAGTTTGCAAGAATACAGAAGAATTCCTTGACCAGTTTCTTAACACAAACGGTGGTGGAAAAACTAACCTCATGGGTCAAAATTGAAAAACTACTTGTTTCTTTACTGTCAGATGAAGCTGATAGGCCACAATGGAATATAAGCAGGAAAATTATACTGAGTTATACATAATCTAAGATCTACGTGGCACAGTGTTGCTGAGACTAAAGCGCCTGTCCCACTTCGGTGATTTTTAAGGCGACTGCCGGTGACTAGGCTGTTGCCACACGGTGTGTCGTGTGTCATGGGGTGTCGTGGGGTGTCACGGGCAAGGTCGTGAGTAGTCTCCAATGAGTCGACGTTTTTTTCTGGTCGCCGCGGAAATTTCTCACTGCTCGAACATTTTTGGCAACAGCTGGCTTAAGGCCAATGATGGTAGCTTGTCGTCTCCCGGCTTGGGCGCTGTCGTAGGGTGTCGCCAGGTGACTTTGGTTGTCGCCGGTGCGGATCCACCTTTTATAAGAATTTTGTTTGTTTCAATAAAGTAAATTTTGGACATTTTGACCAAAGATTGATAGAAACATAGAAACATAGAAAATAGGTGCAGGAGTAGGCCATTCGGCCCTTCGAGCCTGCACCGCCATTCAATATGATCATGGCTGATCATCCAACTCAGTATCCCGTACCTGCCTTCTCTCCATACCCCATGATCCCTTTAGCCACAAGGGCCACATCTAACTCCCTCTTAAATATAGCCAATGAACTGACCACAACTACCTTCTGTGGCAGAGAATTCCACAGATTCACCACTCTCTGTGTGAAAAAAAACTTTCTCATCTCGGTCCTAAAAGACTTCCCCCTTATCCTTAAACTGTAACCCTTTGTTCTGGACTTCCCCAACATCGGGAACAATCTTCCTGCATCTAGCCTGTCCAACCCCTTAAGAATTTTGTAAGTTTCTATAAGATCCCCCCTCAATCTTCTAAATTCCAGCGAGTACAAGCCGAGTCTATCCAGTCTTTCTTCATATGAAAGTCCTGCCATCCCAGGAATTGATGTTTGAAGTTATTGTATTTCAGAGTGGTTTCTCATGGCATCTCGTTCAAATATTTTAATTTAATTTATTTTGACCAATAAAAAAAACCACAAACACAAGCATTGCACTGCATTGAAAAGCGAACTCTTTTCATTTATTTTGACATTGCGCTGCATTGGGTCTCTTCAGGGACCAGGGCTTCAACCACACAGACTTCTTCTTGGGCTTCTTCTTCCCCATTCTTCTTGTCCTTCTGTCTTGCAGAATTTTAAGCGTGAGTGCCACTGCAAGCAGCAGGGCCTGCATTTGATGTAAGAGCAATGCCATCATATGTTGACTCCTGGCAGTCATGATGCTGAATGATCGGAGACCCTACCCACACCCATTTTTGCGTCAAAATTACGTGAAATGGCTACCGTTGTCATCAGTTGTGGCCTGACAGGGTCGTAGCTTGTCGAGGGTGGAGGTAGGTTGATATCGGTTGTCGTAGCTTGTCGTAGTCGCTGTTGTGGGTGGACGTCCTAGGTCGCGACGACTGGGTCACCGGTTGTCGGCAACTTGCCGTCGACTAGGTGGTAGGTTGTTGTAGCTTGCCATAGGAATTGTCATTGGGGGAGTCGTAGACATTGTTGTAGGGGGAGTCGTAGACATTGTCATAGGGTTAATAAAATCGAAGGTTTTTCGGCGATCTGCTACGACTTTGACTGTCGCCGGCAGTCGCCTTAAAAATCGCCAAAGTGGGATAGGCCCTTAAAGCTACTGCCTCACAGCTCCAGTGACCCTGGTTCGATCCTGATCTCCGGTGCTGGCTGTGTAGAATATGAATGTTTTCCATGTGCTAGTGTGAGTCTCCTCCATGCGCTCTAGTTTCCTCCTAATCCCCAAAATGTGAGGGTTGAGAGGCTAATTCGTCACTGAAAATTACCTCTAATGCTCAGAGTGTAGAATCTAGGAGGGAGTGAAGGGAATGTGTAGAAAATAAAAACGGGACTGGCGTGGGGGGAGTATAAAAATAGCTTGACAGTCAACGAGGACATCAAGCCTATTTATGTGAAGATAGACACAAAATGTTGGAGTAACAGTGTTGGAGGGGGTATGGGGAGAAGGCAGGAACAGGGTACTGATTGAGAATGATCAGCTATGATCACATTGAATGGTGGTGCTGGCTCGAAGAGCCGAATGGCCTACTCCTGCACCTATTGTCTATTGTCTATTGTAACTCAGCGAGTCAGGCAGCATTTCGGGCAGCACAGTGGCGCAGCGGTAGAGTTGCTGCCTTACAGCGAATGCAGCACCGGAGACCAGGGTTCGATCCCGACTGCGGGTGCTGTACTGTACGGAGTTTGTACGTTCTCCCCGTGACCAGCGTGGGTTTTCTCCGAGATTTTCGGTTTCCAGAGAGTTGTGAATCTGTGGAATTCTCTGCCTCAGAAGGCAGTGGAGGCCAATTCTCTGAATGCATTCAAGAGAGAGCTGGATAGAACTCTTAAGGATAGCGGAGTCAGGGGGTATGGGGAGAAGGTAGGAACGGGGTACTGATTGACAATGATCAGCCATGATCACATTGAATGGCGGTGCTGGCTCGAAGTTAATTGGCTTGTTAAATGTAAAAAAAAATGTCCCTAGTGTGTATAGAACAGTGTTAATGTGCGGGGATCGCTGGTCGGCGCGGACCCGGTGGGCCGAAGGGGCCTGTTTCCATGCTGTATCACTAAACTATCTCTTGACAAAAGGAATAGGTGACTTTTCAGGTGGAGACCTGCTGGATGACTCCATAACTGATGGAATATTAAGCTTAAACATTTAAAATATTCAATTTGAAATACTTTAAAATGGGTTATTACCTAAAAATAGTTGATAAATATTTTCTGAGAATTTTTAATTATCTTACTAGAGAGTAAGAACATAAGAAATATGAGCAAGGTCACTCTTCCCCTCTGGCCTACTCTGCCCCTATAGTTCATGGCTGCTCTTCTCCCTCTACATCATTTTGCCCACTCCATCTCCCTGTCTCTTAATTCCTCTACTGTTCAGAAATCTATCAGTCTTTCTTTCGAATAGTTGGAAGGTACTGCAGATGCTAGTTTACACCAAACCCAGCGGGACAGGCAGCATCTCTGGATGGAAGGAATGGGTGACGTTTCGGGTCGAGACCCTTCTTCAAACTGAGAGTCAGGGGAGAGGGAGACACAGAGATAAGGAAGTGTAAGGTGTGAGAATGAGAAATCAAAGGGGATGAGGGTCAAGGAAAATGTAGAACAGATCATTGTTAGCTAGGAGAAGGTGACAATAAAGCAAACAGTGATAAAATGCAATCGGAGAACTGGTCAGAGAGCCGGGATGGGGGATGGATGGAGAGAGAGGGAAAGCAAGGGTTACTTGAAGGTAGAAAAGTCAAGCTGGGATGTAAGCTGCCCAAGCAAAATATGGGGTGCTGTTTCTCCAATTTGCATTGGGCCTCACTCTGGCAGGAAGTCTGAAGAAGGGTCTCGACCCGAAACATTACCCATTCCTTCTCTCCAGAGATGCTGCCTGTCTCGCTGAGTTACTTCAGCATTTTGTGTTTATTTTTAATACAATCGGTGACTGAGTCGTAAGAGGTCTTGTGCCATTAAGCTGGAAGGAGGCCATTAAGCTGGAAAGAGGCCATTGAGCTGGAAAGAGTGCAGAGAAGATTTAAGGGCCCGAGTTATAGAGCAAGGTTAGGAAGGCTAGGACTTTATTCGGTGGAGTGCAGGAGAATGAGCAGTGATCTTGTAGAGGTGTATAAAATCATAAGGGACATAGATAGGGTGAGAGTATCAGTCTTGTTTGCTGGTGTTGGCAAATCAAGAACTGGGAGACATAGGTTTCAGGTGAGAGGGGAAAGATTTAATAGTAACCTGAGGGGCAACATTTTCACACAGAGTGTGGTGGGTATATGGAACAAACTGTCAGAGTAAGCCGTTGAGGCAGGACCAACAACACCATTTAA
The DNA here is from genome assembly GCF_053455715.1 of Rhinoraja longicauda. Lineage (NCBI taxonomy): Eukaryota > Metazoa > Chordata > Chondrichthyes > Rajiformes > Arhynchobatidae > Rhinoraja > Rhinoraja longicauda. The sequence continues at coordinate 49,019,969 of NC_135958.1, forward strand.
AAGACATTTGGACAGGCACAAGGATATGAAAGATTTAGAGGGGTCTGGGTCAAATGCAGGCAAATAGAACTAATTTAGATGGGCAGCTTGTCAGCATAGATGTTGGACAGACGGGGCCTGCTTACATGCTGAATGACTATGACTCTTGGCAGTGGAAACATCCTCTCCTCATCTAATATATCGAATCCTATCACTTCTCTCAAATATTTTCTCATTGCGTGAGGGATCTGCCATCTCAGGAACCTGCTCCTAAATAGCAAATAAACCCTTTCTCGTGTGAGGAGGCCAAAACAATACATAATACTTTAAGTATGGAATCACAAAGGTTTTATATCAATGCGTAATTGGATTTACTCATTTACTCGAATTCTTTACTGATAAAGGCCAACATAGCGCACATATCCCTAAATGTCTGGTGTGCGTCGATGTGAGCTGCAATAGTGGCCATGAACTGATCCCTGTAGCACTCTGCCAACTTGGGAAGGATCCCTTTATCCTCACTCTGTGTTTCCATCTGTTAACTAATTCATAATCCCTCAGGATGAAATGGAAACAGAAATGGCTAGAAATACAAAGCAGGTCAGGCATCATTTGTGAGAAGAATAACAGAGCTAAGGTTTCAAATCCAACACCCTTTGTTGGAATGTGTAAGAAGGAACTGCAGATGCTGGTTTAAACTGAAGATAGACACAAAAAGCTGGAGTAACTCAGGAAGACAGGCAGAGAGAGAAGGAATGGGTGAAGTTTCGGGTCTGAGGAAGGGTCTCGACCCAAAATGTCACCATTCTTTCTCTCCAGCTTTTTGTGTCTACCTTTTGTTAGAACCTTCCCATAAAGGGTTTTAACTCCATTTCTCTTCCTGGTTTGTTGAGTATTTCCAACATCTTTCCTTATTTATTGTAGATTTCCAGCATCTGCAGTACAGTTAATTTTCACAATCTCCCAATCCCATCTAACTTTGTTCAGCAAATTGACTTGTTAATTTTACATTTTAAAAGTGTAAAATATTTGTGTTTTAAGTTTTCCAAAATACTTACCTGTTTTTAATCTCAATTAAGATTTTATTTTTGGTGTTTCCTTTAATAAGGGATGAATATTTTCAAATGTCGCATAACTATTCAGAATATGTGTGAAGATGTGATAGGTATGGTCAAGTCTGGTGACATTTCAGGGTCAGGGATAGTGCCCATGTTGTGCGTGAGGATTATTTTTGGTTACCTGTGTGGTCATCCTCATTGGTGACCTTTGGAGTATCTTTGATCGGACTTTACTGGCTTTACTTTGCACTAAACGTTATTCCCTTCTCATGTATCTGTACGCTGTAAATGGCTCGATTGTAATCATGCATTGCCTTTCCGCTGTCTGGTTAGCACTCAACAAAAGCTATTCACTGTACCTCGGTACACGTGACAATAAACTAAACTGAACTCTCTCAATGTGCACCATCACCCATGGTTCTGTGATTCCTTCTAAGGATTCTTTTAAACAAGGTCCGGGTAAACAATCATGATGCACTGCTGCCGACAAAATCTACCTATCTACTTGGATTAAGACATTGATCTGCTTCCTCTATAACCTGAATTCAAGCATAATCAGGACTAATGGGATTAAAGCATTTTCTTAACTCTGTTCTATTATTCTATTCTCCGCTTGGTTTGTTTCTCTCTCCACAGATGCTGTCTGACCTACGGAATGTTTCCAGCATCGTTTGGTTTTCCCCTTGGATTTTCAGCATGCGTCATAGAAGACTATGTCTGCTTCTATTCTTATGTGAGTGGAGTTTGTGCAGCGACGGCAAGCAGTGGTGGGTCTAGTCCCATCACATTGGAACGGTAACCAGAGAGCATTGTGCTCATTGCTGCTTTGGATGGATTGGAGCATAATTAGTCTACATCTCTCTAACGTGAGAGCGATTGACACTAATTCTAAACACGGAGGAAAATGCTCCATTGTTTAGGATTAACATGCTTCCCCTCGGTCACCGTGGCAGTTCACAAGGATGCTGCAGCCCCCCTTCCACTCGGCACACTCGAAACGCAGTGGACAGAAGATCAATTTCATGCATGAACACAGTGTGTCTGTTGCTGTTGGCAACATGACATCAATTTTCCAATTTCTGATTTTTCACACTACCAGTGATTGAACAAGAGAATGGTTTAGTCATGGAAATAAAGAGATGGTTATTTTATGCAGCTTTTAGGAAACACCTATTATCATCCGGCGACATGTGTACGGAGGAACTGCAGGCGCTGGTTTAAACTGAAGATAGACACAAAAAGGTGGTGTAACTCAGTGGGTCAGGCAGCATCTCTGGAGAGAAGGAATGGGTGACGTTTCGGGTCAAGACCTTTCTTCAGTCCTGAGTCTGAAGAAGGGTCTCGACCCAAAACGTCACCTGTTCCTTTTCTCCAGCGATGTCCTCTGACCCGCTGAATTACTGCAGCATTTTGTGTCTACCTTCAGTTTAAACCACCACCTGCAGTTCCTTCCTGCACATTCCTGGTGTAGCTGTACCTTGCTGAGTAGTTCGCATCCATTAGGAATTACAAAAACATATTCTATATTCAGTAGCTCCAATTCTAAAAGCTGTGTGATCCTCTGGTCACTGCGGATGCTGAAATATGGAACAATAATCTGTTGGTGGAACTCAATGGTCCGAGCAGCATCTGTGGGGGAAAAAGAATCATTTTGGGCCAAAACGGTGACAATTCCTTTCTCTACAGAGATGTTGCTCGAGCCACTGAGTTCCATCAGCAGATTGTTTGTTATTATCCTCTGGTTTATGGCATTAAACAAGAAGTTTGGCTTGGACAGGAACATAAATGATGATATTGAACTGGAGTATATAATGCATTTGATGCGAGGGTAACATTTTGTACGATCTTTCAGAAAATATTTCTGTTCCATAATTCCCATCTAAAAGGTATCCTCGTTTTCAGAATGCTCCATACTATTGGAATTTGATGGTACAGAAAACTTCAACAGGTGAAAATCTGTGCTGATTATGTCCATGCCATTTCACTTCAATTTGTGCCATAAGCAAAGGATTCTGCGTATAGGCACAAAAAGCTGGAGTAACTCAGTGGGACTGACAGCACATCTGGAGAAAAGGAATAGGTGTCATTTCGGGTCGAGACCTTTCTTCAGACTGAGAGAAGGGTCTCGACCCAAAACGTCACCTTTCTCCAGAACTGCTGTCTGACCCGCTGAACTACTCCAGCTTTTTGTGTCTTGTCTTCGGCTTAAACCAGCATCTGCAGTTCCTTCTTAGACAAAGCATTCTGTTTGTTGGAGTTCACCAATATCAGGCCACAGTGCTTGGTAACCCAACAACACACACACAGTGTTTAGAGTACGCAATAACATTTGGCAATCTGGCTTTGGTTTAAATCCTATCTCACAGCACACAAAAGCATTCGGTTACACAATATAACTTTGAGCCTAATATTCCTTTATCCCTCGCCTTCAAGTAAATGGTACTCTGGGCAACAACAAATCTGAGTGGATTTAGGCCCACGGTTGGGATATCTGAATTACTAGTAAGTATGTTACACAAGGCAACAAAAAAATGCACTTAAATTTATGTAACCATGATACCAAAATGATTTTCAATAGATTTTATCCACAAATAGCATCCACTGCTTTCTGCTAAGATTGCTATGAAATGGATAAATACTTCATGGTGAATTGGTTCGCTGGGTCGTAGTTTGGAGCTGTACTGAATATCTCGTATATTTGTTGTCAGCAGTTGTGTGATTCTTCCTTGTCTTTCTGTGCTAATATCAGCAGAGGATGTGAACATACAATCACATTGATAGGATACTGTTCAATACCACTGCTCCCTCCCAGATTGTAAAGACCAACACAATGTTGAAATGATAATGAACCCCATATGTACCACCATCATGATACATCGCGTTGTCCTGTGCGATACCAAAATAATCTATTGTGTACGGTATACAATAAAGAATTATAAACAACATTGTCAGAAATTTTCTTCTATTACCTCAACCTAAAAAATAAAGGATTACCCTGAGAATAATGAGAGAAATAACATTTGCATTTTAGGGCCGGCACGGTGGAATAGCGGTAGAGCTACTGCCTTACAGCGTCGGAGACCCGGGTTCGATCCCGACCACGGGTACTGTCTGTAAGGAGTTTGGACGTTCTCCCTGTGACCTGCGTGGGTTTTCGCTGAGATCTTCGGTTTCCTCTCACACGTTAATTGGCTTGGTAAATGTAACATTGTCCCTAGTGTGTGTAGGCTGGTGTTAATGTGCGGGGATCGCTGGTCAGCGTGAACTTGATGGGCCAAAGGGCCTGTTTCTGGGCTGTATCTCAAAACTAAACTATACCGTGCAGTCATTTTGCTCTCTGTCAGGTGTTAAGATTCATAGCGTCCAGCTCACTATCCCCTAACTATATTCAACGAGAGCAATGATAGTTGTCAGCCTTGAAAGGGGAAGGAAGACTATCTCTGTCTCTCCATCCCCAGTTACACTCCCTATCTCATTGCTTGAAAAGCCTGGAGCATACGATAACTGGCTAAGTGCCCACAAAAGAGGTGAAATAGAGAGAGATTAGCATCAAATAAGGGTTTCATTAAAAAATCATACTCAAAATCGTACAATGAAAATTCCGTGGTTGCCATTTTACTTCAATGTTTTCCAGTGGTTCTTTTAGAACTTCACTTCCATACTTAAATTTACGTGAATTTTATTCAACACATGGTGCTTTAATATATTTCATTAACGTTGGCTAAATGCCTACAGTGAAACCATTTTGGATTGTAGACAGATATTATTCCAAGGACAGGGGCAACAGACGAATCGTGGGCACCATCCAAATGTGGAAAACCGTACTTCATTTTTAGTCACAGTAATCGCCAAGCTCATGGGAAATGTCAAAACTACCACTGTCAGTGTAATGTTCAATGATCCTTGCAGAGCCTTGTCAATTCACTTCCATCAAGCAATCATTAGAAATTCTAAAGGTTGGTTGTTACAATTTATGATCACCCAAAAGGCATTCATGGCATTTTGTGCAGGAATCAACGTTGGCCGTAGAACTAAGTGCCTTATCCCCCAGTAGCCACCCAACTGTCACGATAACCTAGCAGCCATGTACAAAGTATCACGGGCATCTTTTTTAATGGTCTTTCAAAATAAAATTTGGTTTGATGTTGAAAACAATTTCAACATTTTGTGTGGGAAGGAACCGCAGATGCTGATTTGCACTGAAGATAGAAACAAAATGCTGGAGTAACTCAGTGGGAGAGGCAGCATCTCTGGAGAGAAGGAATGGGTGACGTTTCAGGTTGAGACCCTTCTTCTGACCTCTTTCCAGAGATGCTGCCCGTCCCGCTGAGTCACTCCAGCATTTTGTGTCTATCTTCGACATTTTGCATATTGTTTGAGTAGATTTCACCATATTTTTGAATTGGAAGGCTTTGAACCATTTTACATTTTATAGTATTATTTAAATGTCATTAATTTTGACACTGAATAAATATCCTGAGACATAATTTGGCCTTGATTGCTTAAACAACCAGAAGCTGTAAAAATACCCTCTTAAAAAATAGAAATTCAGTGGGCCTTTGTCAGATGATAGAAACATAGAGACATAGAAAATAGGTGCAGGAGTAGGCCATTCGGCCCTTCGAGCCTGCACCGCCATTCAATATGATCATGGCTGATCATTCAGCTCAGTAACCTTCTCTCCATACCCCCTGATCCCTTTAGCCACAAGGGCCACATCTAACTCCCTCTTAAATATAGCCAATGAACTGGCCTCAACTACCTTATGTGGCAGAGAATTCCACAGACTCACCACTCTCTGTGTGAAGAAATGTTTTCTCATCTCGGTCCTAAAAGACTTCCCCCTTATCCTTAAGCTGTGACCCCTGGTTCTGGACTTCCCCTGCCATCCCAGGGATCAATCTGGTGAACCTTCTCTGTACTCCCTCGAAGGCTAGAATGTATTTCCTCAGATTAGGAGACCAAAACTGTACACAATACTCTACCATGATATTTTAGTTCAGGACCCTTTATTTGGAAGCTTGTTGAATTCTGCTTTTGAAATTTGATTCCATAGAAGACAGCAAAACTAAGTTTTGTAACCAAAATACAAAAGCATAATGGGCATTTAGCTCGGGAGCATCATTAATTTTACTCCAAAGTGCTCCCCTATTCCATTTGTGCCTCAATTCCAAAGAGCTAACATTTTTCACCTGGTCCACCATAAGTCAGTTTAAGTGGTATTAAAAACAAGATTCAAAACAAGATGTGGCAGGATAAACTCTTTGATTTAATCTTTGGATATCTTCAAGACAGTTTCTAACTAGAACAGACAAGAACAACACATCAAAAGTTTCAACTCAGTGGGTCAGACATCATCTCTGGAGAAAAGGAATAAGTAACGTTTCGGATCGAGACAACTTCTTTAGACTGAAGAAGGGTCTCAACCCAAAACGTCACCTATTCCTTTTCTCCGGAGATACTGTCTGACCCGCTGAGTTGCTCCAGCTTTTTGTGTCTATCTTCGGCATCTGCAGTTCCTTCCTGCACATAGAAGGCTGTGTTTGATGATATTCATTTTTCACGATCACTTGAACTGGTTTTGATTATATTCGGAACTCAGAGACGACTGTCTGTTTTCCTGTGTGTTTATCTTTTTTGATTCCCCAGGAAATGGCTTATCTGTGGGAGGAGGAGTGACTTATGTTGGTTGAGGGAGAAGAAATGAGGCAGTGATAAAGGGGGAACTTCATTATGATGTTCCAAACAGCACATGGTGTAGCAAACAGCAAACAGCATTTAGCATGTAGCATATAGGGATGCCCTGAGTGGTCTTTCCTTCCCCATTAAATATCAATTCTTTGTATATCTCTCTTGCTGCTGATGACCACAACTGTCCAGGAGCATACTCACGAGGCCATTCACCGTTCAGAGAGTGTGAATTAAGGATGGATGTTTCAGAGCAAAACCCATCAGTTCTAGGCTTGTATACACTGGAATTTAGAAGGATGAGAGGAGATCTTATCGAAACGTATAAGATTATTAAGGGGTTGGACACGTTAGAGGCAGGAAACATGTTCCCAATGTTGGGGGAGTCCAGAACAAGGGGCCACAGTTTAAGAATAAGGGGTAGGCCATTTAGAACTGAGATGAGGAAAAACTTTTTCAGTCAGAGAGTTGTGAATCTGTGGAATTCTCTGCAGTGGAGGCCAATTCTCTGAATGCACTCAAGAGAGAGCTGGATAGAGCTCTTAAGGATAGCGGAGTCAGGGGGTATGGGGAGAAGGCAGGAACGGGGTACTGATTGAGAATGATCAGCCATGATCACATTGAATGGTGGTGCTGGCTCGAAGGGCCGAATGGCCTCCTCCTGCACCTATTGTCTATTGTCTATTGTCTATAGTTCCATTCCCATCCATTCTGCATCCGTGTCATTCTAACATGGAGACACAAGTGACTACAGATGTTGGAATCTGGTGGAAACTGATGGAAGAACTCTGTACATTGAGCAGCATCTGTGGAGGCAAAGGATGGTTGAGGATCCCGCCTCAGACCGTGAAAGCAGATTATCGACCCATAACATGGAGTTTCCCTCTGCCTCTGCAGATGCTGCTCAAATTGCCCTCTTCCACGCATCATTTCATTGCAGTCATGAGCACCAAGTCCAGCTGATTTCCTTCCACACAATTTCCCTTCTATCTCTTCCCCCTAAACCTTGACGTGGGATGTTAAGATTGCTTGTGACATCTGTCTTCCCTTCAATTACCAAAGTATATCAGGATTAAAGGCTAAGTGAGAAAAATAAACCGCTATGTAAAAAGCTGTCTCTGTACCAGATAGGAATTCCATGGAACTACAGAAGTCATGCTGTGTCACCAATCTGAGTCTGTACATAATATATTGAGGAAATCGACTGTGACTCACATCTGTTGTTTTAAAACTAAAGACATCCTTGATTTCACATCAAGTCTCTTAGGCTTTCGTCTAAAGCATTGCCCTGCCTCACCACAACTAGTATTAATGACTTTCATGATTGCAACAGTCATAAAACTCATCAATGATTAATATAAATATTCTGGAGTGACTTATTTTTCCTTTCACACCATTGATAAAACCTGCATAAGGTAATACGTGAGATAATGCTACGTAAAACTAACTATATTTCTTGGATTGTTTAAGATTGTAAATGAAATAGCAGAAACATAGAATGTTGCAGCTGAAGAGACCGCTCGGCCCTTCAGGGGCTGTTTGAAAAACTATCCACTCAGTCACACTTTGATATTCATTCCCCACAGCGCTGCGTTTTTTAAATTTCATCAAATATTCATCCAATTCCAATTTGGAATTTTCTCTTGAATGCATTTCTTTCACTGTTACGGGTTATGCATTCTATATCTGTTACGGGATGTGTATTCCATATCTTAACAATGTGCTGTGCAATTTGTATTATTCTCATGTCATTCTGGTTCACTGAATTTTCGACTTGGATTTCAGAATGTCCATGATTTCCGTCAAGTAACAGTGGAGAAATGTTTTTCCAATAAATGTCAAATGTGCCTTTCGTTTACTGCAGAATAAATTTTACACATAGATAAGGTACAGAGAGCTGATTGATGTACTCAGCAAGCAGCACATGCTTTAAGCATCTCTGAATCTTTTATCCGTGGGCACAAGCCAGATATTGACACGCAATTTCCTTTAGTAGGTGCTGCACTGCTGAGTGAATTGTACATGTTAAGCGAATTCTGGTGGGCGAATGGAATGTAGTGCACTTTTAGTTTAGTATAGTTTAGAGATACAGCGCGGAAACATCGGGTCTGCGTCGACCAGCGATCCCCACACATTAACAACATCCTATACCCTCTGAGGACAATTTTTAATTTTTTTCCAAGCCAATTAACCTACATACCTGTACGTCCTTGGAGTGCGGGAGGAAACCGAAGATCTCAGAGAAAACCCACGCAGGTCACGGGGAGAACGTGACCTGTATTCGGGATCGTACCCGGGTCTCCGGCGCTGCATTCACTGTAAGGCAGCAACTCTACCACTGCACTTAGTTTAATTGTTTCGTTTAATTTAGTATATTGTCAAGTGTACCGAGGTGCAGTGAGAAGCTAATTTGTTGCATGCTGTCCATTCAGCGGAAAGACTATTCATAATTACAATCAGCCGTCCATTGTGAACAAATACAGGATCAAGGGAATAATGTTTAGTGCAAGATAAAGTCCAGCAGAGTCTGATTAAAGATAGTCCATGTGTGTCCAATGAGATGCATGTTACGTCAAGACTGTTCTCTCGTTGATAATAGAATACTTCAGTTGCCTGATAACAGCTGGGAAGAAACTGTCACTGAATCTTGCCTGATGGGAGAGTGGAGAAGAGGGAGTGAGACATCCTTGATCATGCTGGTGGCCTTGCCGAGGCAGTGTGAAGTGCGGATGGAGTCAGTGCAAGGGAGGTTGGTTTGCTCGATGATCTGGGCTGCGTACACAATTCTCTGCAATTTCTTGCAGAGAGAGGTTCACATTGTTCATCATTGCTCATGAGGGTTTGCTTTGTAACTAGAATGTTCATTTTGGAAATAAACTAGGAAAGGTCAGGGTAGTGCAGGAAGGAACTGCAGATGCTGGTTTACACCGAAGATAGACACAAACTGCTGGAGTGACTCAGCGGAACAGGCAGCATCCCTGGAGAGATGGAATGGGTGATGTTTTGGGTCTGAAGGAAGGTCTCAACCTGAAACATCACTCATTCCTACTCTCCAAGGTCAGGGTTTTGCATCTTGAATTTTTTCCAAATTAATTTGAGAACTGATGGATTGTACCTCATAGTGTACCTGGCACCCCTCAACAAACCAATGTCTGTGTATTCCTTTGTGAGGGGATGAAAACAGAAGGGGATAACTCAGTACTTCCAAACATAAAATTCGATTATAGTTGATCTGCATCTTAACTCCATCTCCCTGCATCTTAACTCCATCTCCCTGCAGCTTAACTCCATCCACCTTTATTTTGAGATGCTTATTGTCCTTACCAAACACAAATCTATGAACCTTTGTTTTAAATTTTTCATTTGAACCAGCCTTAAAATGAATTCTGGCAGGAAATTTAAAGTTCTTCATTTTATTTTTTGAAGATATACTTCCTTACATTTTCTCTGAATTGACTTAAGTTATTCTGGACTCATCCACAGCAAGAAATTGTTTTATCATTTGATTTGATTTAGATTTAGAGATACATCGCGGAAACAGGGCCCTTCGGCCCACCGAGTCCGCGCCGCCCAGCAATTCCCGCACATTAACACTATCCTACACACACTAGCGACAATTTTTACATTTACCCAGTCAATTAACCTACATACCTGCACGTCTTTAGAGTGTGGGAGGAAACCGAAGATATCGGAGAAAACCCACGCAAGTCACGGGGAGAACGTGCAAACTCCATACAGACAGCGCCCGTAGTCAGGATCGAACCTGAGTCTCTGGCGCTGCATTCGCTGTAAGGCAGCAACTCTACCGCTGCGCCACCGTGCCGCCCATTATTTTGGATCCTTCAAGCACCTCAATGGAAGATTACTTTATCCAATAAATGTAAAAATTGTTGGGATAGAAATGGTTAATGTTTCAGGATTGTGACCTTTCATCAAAATTGCTTTTGGATTACCAGTTTAGTCTTGGACATCCTACAATATAGAAAATGCCAGTAAGCTAGAAAGAGTGCAAAGATTTATGAGGACATTGCCAGCTCTCTAGAGCCTGAACTAGAGGGCAGGGTTGAAAACACTCAAAACTTTATTCCTTGAGCTCAAAAGGCTGAGGGGGAAAGTTTTCAAGAGAGGTATAAAATCAAAAGCAGTGGAATAGACAGGTGAATGCAGTCTTTTTCCCAGGGTAGGGAAATTAAGAACTACAGGAAATGGATTTACATAGAAACATAGAAAATAGGTGCAGGAGGAGGCCATTTGGCCCTTTGAGCCAGCACAGCCATTCATTGTGATCATGGCTGATCATCCACAATCAGTAACCCGTGCCTGCCTTCTCCCCATATCCCTTGATTCCACTAGCCCCTAGAGCTCTATCCAACTCTCTTTTCAATTCATCCAGTGAATTGGCCTCCACTGTCTTCTGTGGTGGACAATTCCACAAATTCACAACTCTCTGGGTGAAAAAGTTTCTTCTCATCTCAGTTTTAAATGGCTTCCCCTTTATTCTTAGACTGTGGCCCCTGGTTCTGGACTCCCCCAACATTGGGAACATTTTTCCTGCGTCTAGTTTGTCCAGTCCTTTTATAATTTTATATGTCTCTATAAGAAAGTATTTAAATGAGAGGGGAACAATAGACAATAGACAATAGACAATAGGTGCAGGAGTAGGTCATTTGGCCCTTCGAGCCAGCACCGCCAATCAATGTGATCATGGCTGATCATCCACAATCAGTACCCCGTTCCTGCCTTCTCCCCACACCCCCTGACTCCACTATCATTAAGAGCTCTATCTAGCTCTCTCTTGAAAGCATCCAGAGAATTGGCCTGGGGGAGATTGGAGGAGCTGCCAGGTGAAGTGAACAAGGCAGGCACATTGACAGCATATAAAATGCGTTTGGACAGGGAGATAAATAGGAAAGGTCTCGAGGGATGTGGGCCAGCTGCTGGGAAACAAGAACCAGCATGGATGGGACATTTTGGTCGACACAGACAAGTTGGGCCGAAGGGCCTGTTTCCATATTTTATGAATATGACTGTGACTCTATTAGTCTATTTCCTCAAAAGTTACTGCTCACTCTCATTCTAGTGAACAGTGTGATAGGCAAGATGGGAGTTTCATCAGATTTTTAATCAGAGGAGGGACCACCATTTTACCTCAGCAGTACCACAAACACCTTTGAGTCCACAAGGCTGAGGGAGTGGGTCCATTTCCAGTCCTAAACTAATAATCCAGGCTGAATTTCTAATGTAGGACCACAAGAATATTGGACTGCCAGTTGTATTGTCCTTTTGATTAAGCACCAAACCTCTTCAGTTCATCTCGGTCGATATAAAAACTCTCAAGCGTTGCTTAAAGAGCAGAGATGTTTTCGCCATGGCAGCCTGACCTATATCCCTCAAACAACCAAAATCATTAAAAGAGATCACTATTTCATGGGCTATAAAGCACAGTTTGATGTTCTAAGGTAGTGAAAGTTGACATAACTATGCTAATTTTCAATGCACATGGCGTATCGCAACAAGCTCAAGTGAGAGGGGGAGGAAAATGAATAAGAGAAAGAAAGGGAACGCTTATATTTTGCTTATTGGCAATGCTGTTGCAATTTGGAAAGTTGCATGGTCTGAAAAGAACAGCCGTCATGTTTCATGTGGCAACATCGGCGTGAATTTGGGAGCAACTCATCCAGAACATTTTGATAGTTGCAAGTTCTCTGCTGCATGAAGGAGGCCTCCAGTTAATTAAAGCACTCCAGTACAGTTCTTTATCAAATTAGCCCTCCAGCTCCCAGCACAGCTAAAATGAACCTGCTGGATCAGGCAGTCCAGAAAAAACAGAGGGTTTAACTGCCGTTGTTAACATTGGAGCTGAAATATTTCATCTGAATCCCTGGCCAGTCATCAGCCTGGTAATTCACTTCCACCTGCTGCAGACAGCAGTGGCTGGCTAGAGTAATCACTGATTAATGAATCACAATGGAATTATTAGTTTATGTGAACATTTGTTAAAACCTACTTTGCTAATCGCGCAATGCCCATGCCAACTGTGACTGCCTCTACAGAGGAATTTGGTTAATGAAGGATCTTTCAGGTTGTTTCACATTAGCTGCATTATTCTAATCTCAACAGGGATGGGAGAGATAGCAAAAACGTGCTTTTCCACATTCATGTCGCCAACCACCAGCAGCTTAAGCATCATTTTCAGTGCATCAGCATTGGCCTTGTCTTCGCAAATGTCCTCCCCTATCTCAGAATAAAGGGGGGGCCGTTTAAAACTGAGGCGAGAAAAAACATTTTCACCCAGAGAGTTGCAAATTTGTGGAATTCTCGGCCACAGAAGGCAGTGGAGGCCAATTCACTGGATGAATTTAAAAGAGAGTTAGATAGAGCTCTAGGGGGTAGCGGAATCAAGGGATATGGGGAGAAGGCAGGCACGGGTTATTGATTGTGGATGATCAGCCATGATCACAATGAATGGCAGTGCTGGCTCGAAGGGCCGAATGGTCTCCTCCTGCACCTATTTTCTATGTTGCTATGTAATATATTGTAGCATCATCTATTACTGACAATTGCATTAAAAAACAGCTAAATGTTTTTTCTTTTTGAAGGCACCGACACTAACAATGAGGAAACATTAATTTGAGTGAGACCCAGTTCCTTGGACCTTCCTTTCCCTTTTAATTTAGGTTAATGGTACTGTTTCGTGAGAAAATTACGGTTTTCAAAATTACATGCCATTTCACTTGTACTTTCTAGGCATGTAAAAAAACCCGTGGAATCGTCATGAGTGAGGGGAGATATAGATGCAAAAACTGAGATTGGCATAGACATAGACATAGAAAACAGGTGCAGGAGGAGGCCATCTGGCCCTTCGAGCCAGCACCGCCATTCATTATGATCATGGGTGATCATTCACAATCAGTAACCTGTGCCTGCCTTCTCCCCATATCCCTTGATTCCACTAGCCCCCTAGAGCTCTATCTAACTCTCTTTTAAATTCATCCAGTGAATTGGCCTCCACTGCCCTCTGTAGCAGAGAATTCCACAAATTCACAACTCTCTGGGTGAAAACGTTTTTTCTCACCTCAGTTTTAAACATTCTTCGTCTGTGGCTCCTGGTTCTGGACTCCCCCAAAATTGGGAACATTTTTCCTACATCTAGCTTGTCCAGTCCTTTTATAATTTTATACGTTTTGATAAGATCCCCTCTCATCCTTCTAAATTCCAGTGAATACTAGCCCAGTCTTTCCAATCTTTCCGCATATGACAGCCCCGCCATTCCGGGGATTAACCTCATGAACCTACACTGCACTGCCTCAATAGCAAGGATGTCCTTCGTCAAATTAGGCGACCAAAACTGCACACAATACTCCAGATGTGGTCTCACCTGCGCCCTGTACAACTGCATAAGGACCTCTTTACTCCTGCACTCAAATCCTCTTGTTATGATCGTAGATCAGGGCCATGTGAAAAATTGCCTGACTTGCTTCACTAGCACGAAGATTATTTTCTTTATTCCCTTCCCAATTAAATCATAGAGTTTAAAGGCGACACGATAATTAGTGTTCCTTTCACTGTCGAGTTGTTCTATTCATTAACATGGGAAAATGGGGCATAAATCGCATCATTGAGAAGAAGGTGCAATGAAAAAGTGTGCAGCAGCACACGCCTAAGGGTGAGAAAAGATTAGCCATTATCTGTCTTAGGTTTGCCAACCCTCCAGGTCTCCCTGCTGTCTCCAGGAATTAAAGACTGATCTTGTTTCTGCTGCAGGCAACACAAAGGAAAAAAATCTGGAGGTATTAAAATAAATTCCCTTTCAATGTAAACCATGTTCTTTGCGCCACCCAGATGTCAACTTCTCTACATCGGCGAGACCAAACGCAGGCTCGGCGATCGTTTCGCTCAGTCCGCCTTAACCAACCTGTTCTCCTGGTGGCTGAGCACTTCAACTCCCCCTCCCACTCCCAGTCTGACCTTTCTGTCATGGGCCTCCTCCAGTGTCATACTGAGGCCCACCGGAAATTGGAGGAACAGCACCTCATATTTCACTTGGGCAGCTTACAGCCCAGCGGTATGAACATTGACTTCTCTAACTTTAAATAGTTCCTCTGTCCCTCTCTTCCCCTCCCCCTTCCCATTTCTCCCACTGTCTTCCTGTCTCCACCTATATCCTTTCTTTGTCCTGCCCCCCCCTGACATCAGTCTGAAGAAGGGAATCGACCTGAAACGTCACCCATTCCTTCTCTCCAGAGATGCTGCCTGACCTGCTGAGTTACTCCAGCATTTTGTGATACCTTCCACTCTTTAGTGATACACTGTTGAAAGCAGGATTTAGTGACTGGTGGAGGGTAGTGTCGATGAGTTGGCACTCTGACCACCAAAAGACCATAACTGAAAAATTAATCTTCCTATATTTTCCAAAAGGGAAATTGGTGTAACGGAAAGAATATAAACGGTAGTAAATAAGCATTCTGAATATAACAGTCGGTCCCCATTGCAGTCACTGTCACAAATATTCATCCCACCTTCCCTGGAAAATCATGGAAAAACACTCACTTTGTAGGAAAGGAAACATGTTCCCAATGTTGGGGGTCCAGAACCAGGGCCCACAGTTTAACAATAAGGGGTAGGCCATGTAGAACGGAGATGAGGAAAAACTTTTCCACCCAGAGAATTGTGAATCTGTGGAATTCTCTGCCTCAGAAGGCAGTGGAGGCCAATTCTCTGGATGCTTTCAAGAGAGAGTTAGATAGAGCTCTCATAGATAGTGGAGTCAAGGGATATGGGGAGAAGGCAGGAACGGGGTACTGATTGTGAATGATCAACCATGATCACAGTGAATGGCGGTACTGGCGCGAAAGGCCGAATGGCCTACTCCTGCACCTATTGTCGATTGTCTATTGCCTATCGTATACAGTGGTGGGGATTCTAGTTGAACTCCAGTAAGGAAAGGAAAGAGAAAAAGCAGTCAGTGCTCGCCGTAGAGATGATATGGCAGGTGCAAAGAAAGTTGCTGATTTAAGTGCCGAGGCATTGGTAGTGGTGAAAGTCCTGATCTTTTCTTTTTGTATTGACTACTTGGAGTTCAAAGCTAACATCACAGATACAGCAAAACGAGGAAGAATGGCCAAACCTGAGGAGGCAGCTCATGAGCTAACATGTAAAATAGAACAGACTGTTATCACTTTGAGATTTGCCCAAAAGAGAAATGTTATTTATTGTGGTATAGGGGTCCGAAATGGCTCCATCAAAGGCTCTTTGAATGCTTTCTTCCGATATTTAAGAACCAGTGTTGTCAACTCTCAGCCTATGGAAGTTGACAACAGTATCAAGGGATGAGGGAAAAGGAGGCAAAAGGAACTGATCAAAAAACGGATCAAAATTAACTGACCTAAGTGGTCTTACCAATGCCCTGTATAGTTGTAGTAATACCTTCCTAATATACGTTGTTTCACTTACAATAGGTTAAAGCATGGACCTTTGCCTAAGATAGCTAAGGATCTAGGAGTGCAGGTGCACAGCTCCTTGAAGGTGGAACATAGAAACATAGAAACATAGAAAATAGGTGCAGGAGTAGGCCATTCGGCCCTTCGAGCCTGCACCGCCATTCAATATGATCATGGCTGATCATCCAGCTCAGTAGCCTGTACCCGCCTTCTCTCCATACCCCCTGATCCCTTTAGCAAAAAGGGCCACATCTAACTCCCTCTTAAATATAGCCAATGAACAGGCCTCAACTACCTTCTGTGGCAGAGAATTCCACAGACTCACCACTCTCTGTGTGAAGAAGTGTTTTCTCATCTCGGTCCTAAAAGACTTCCCCCTTATCCTTAAGCTGTGACTCCTGGTTCTGGACTCCCCCAACACCGGGAGTCACAGGTAGATCGAGTGGCCAAAAAGGCTTTTGGCACATTGGCCTTCATCAGCCAGAGAATTGAGTAGAGAAGTTGGGAGGTCATGTTGCAGTTGTATAAGCATTGGCGAGGCCGCGATTAGAGTATTATGATCAGTTCTAGGCACCATGTTATAGGAAAGATGTTGTCAAGCTGGAAAGGGTGCAGCGAAGATTTACAAGAATGATGCCAGGACTAGAAGATATGAGCTATTGGGAAAGGTTGAGTAGGCTGGAATTCTATTCCTTGGAGCACAGGAGGACGAGGGGCGATCTTATAGAGGTGTATAAGATCATTAGAGGAATAGTTCGGGTAAATGCAGAGTCTCATGTCTAAAGTAGGTGAATCAAGGACCAGGGACATGGTTGTAAGGTGAAGGGGAAAAGATTTAAAAGGAATCTGAGGGGTAACTTTTTCACACAAAGGGTGGTGGGTGTATGGAACAAGCTGCCAGAGGAGGTAGTTGAGGCTGGGACTATCCCAACATTTAAGAAACAGTTAGACGGGTACATGGATAGGACAGGTTTGGAGGGATATGGACCAAATGTGGTCAGGTGGGACTTGTGTAGCTGGGACACGTTGGCCGGTGTGGGCAAGTTGGGCAGAAGGGCCTGTTTCTACACTGTATCACTCTGTGACTCTATGACTCCAAGATGATCAAAGCTGCCATAATTTATTAGCCTGTATCAGCTTTGTTATTAAATTCACTGGTCATCTTTTGCATTTTCCTAGGTTAACCTATTTGAATTGGTCAAGATATGTAAACGGAAAACAATCCGTGAAACTTAATTGAAACTAATATAGACATCAGACAAATGAAATAAAAACTGAAATAAGGGCATAGCATATTGGTAAGTGTCGATGGAGGCAGAATTGAATATGTCCTTCAGCGAGCTTGGCAGAAGAGTCAAATTATTTTTTTCTGTGCTGTGAGCTTCCGTAGACTTCGTGAGATTCAGATATTTTTAATTCCACCATGCTAGTCATTGACGTCAGAATGCGCAGACAGTTTTAATTATGGAATTAGGAAACTGATTAAAATGTTAATCATCACTTTCTGTTATAAAACAAGAGGTTTGCCTCATTAGCAATAATTATCTTGGTTTAGAAGCAGTTCCATACTGCTTTAGTTGGCTTAAAACAGCAGGGTGGGTATAACTTATTCGTGACAGTGCCAAAGAGATCGAGAACTTCAAATGGTGAAGTTCCGTGAACAGCAATGTTGTTTAATGCCACTGTGTGCTCCACTGAAATGTTGCACGTTCTCCCAGCTGCCAACATGAGACCCCGTAGATGTGATCTTTGCAGCTGGTTCTCCAAGAGACATACCACGACACTCTTCCAGCTACATTGGTGCTGCAACTGAAAGAACAGAGGCTGCAAAGATAAGAGTCCTGCCAGGGGGTCCGAGGGACTTGGGAGAACTGGGACACACAGAAGGCATGCTTTATGTGCAACGGGATCCCAAAGATTCTCCGGTGCCACAGCCAGGATGATCTAGCAGGAAGCTGCCAGGAGGTCTCTGGAAGACACAGGGATACTGTAGGCAAATGCCCACACTTTGGGGAAGCTGCAATGATGGAGATGTTAATGCCCACTCCATCGGCTCCAGTGATCAAAAGGAAAGCTGGAGGACACTGTGAGAAGTGGCAGTGACCAGCAGCAAAAGACAATAGACAATAGACAATAGGTGCAGGAGGAGGCCATTCGGCCCTTCGAGCCAGCACTGTCATTCAATGTGATCATGGTTGATCATTCTCAATCAGTACCCCGTTCCTGCCTTCTCCCCATACCCCCTGACTCCGCTATCCTTAAGAGCTCTATCTAGCTCTCTCTTGAATGCATTCAGAGAATTGGCCTCCACTGCCTTCTGAGGCAGAGAATTCCACAGATCCACAACTCTCTGACTGAAAATGTTTTTCCTCATCTCAGTTCTAAATGGCCTACCCCTTATTCTTAAACTGTGGCCCCTGGTTCTGGACTCCCCCAACATTGGGAACATGTTTCCTGTCTCTAACGTGTCCAACCCCATAAAAATCTTATACGTTTCGATAAGATCCCTTCGCAGTACCTGGAATAACCTTTAGACTGGGAAAGTACGGGTGACTCTGACACTGAGCGAAATATGTAAAGCAGTCAAGGAATATATGTACATCTCCAGTCAACAATCCAGCTGAGAACAATATTCAGTCAATTTTTGCCTTTTAATTACATTGTGAAGGGAAAATGATGCTTGTAAATACTGATTGTACAGAGAATGAATAAGAACAGTGATGCTTCACTCTCGATAGGTTTTATAAAATAAATAAGTACTGGGAATAATGGAAATCCAACTGAAAATCTGAGGCAACAAATTTCCTTACAAGGAAACAGAAAAGTATTTAAAATAACTGTATCCCAGATTACCTCAACTCTCAACTACACAACTCCATTTTCTTTAGGAATTTAGCAAATGAATTTCTATCCCTGATTACCTGTTAATTATATTTTTTTGAGAACTTGCTGGGCACAAGCTGGCTGCTGTTTATTAGAATGGAGGGCACAATTGAAAATTACTATATTGGCTGTAAAACGTGTTTAGGTGGCCAAAGACACGACATTAATGTATTCGAGAAAACTCCCTGCAAATTCTTCAATCTAATTTAATAATTATATATCCTGGGAAAAATTAAAAAGCAACAGCACCAAAATATGACTTTTAGTTATTTCAACCTTTGAAAAGCAAAGCAGTATCGGGACATTCCCACTCCTCTTTTATTCACCCTGTATTATCACGACAATATTTCTTCATAAAGGGGGCGCAAAGGTTGACGTTTCCATGCTGCTCAGTGGTGAACATGGGGTCACACGCCTGGTAATAACTCCTCACTTCATGGAACATTAACACGTTACCACACAAGTCTTCACAAGAGTCCTGGCAGAAACCATCACTGATCTCATCTCTTCCGGCTCGCTGCCCCTTAAAGCCTCCAACCTTATCGTTCCCCAGCCCCGCAAGGCCCGTTTTTACCATCTCCCCAAAAGCCACAAACAGAACTGTCCTGGCAGAACTCTCTCTCCCCTCCCCCTTCCCAGTTCTCCCACTAGTCTTCCTGTCTCCGACTGCATCCTATCTTTGTCCCGCCCCCTCCCTTGACATCAGTCTGAAGAAGGGTCTTGACCCGAAACGTCACCCATTCCTTCTCTCCCGAGATGCTGCCTGACCCGCTGAGTTACTCCAGCATTTTGTGTCTACCTTCGATTTAAACCAGCATCTGCAGTTTTTTTCCCTACACTTCTTCACAAGAGAAGTTTTGTCTTTTTAATCAACGATAATGTTACCATGGAAAGAGATGAACATTTTTGCAGTTGCCAAACAATGACATTATACTTTTGGCATGTTCCCAAAATGGCATAAATGTTTACAATGCATTGCACTATGTACAGACAGATTCCCATCCATCCACCCCACTCCCCCACCTATTGCCTGTCCTTCTGCTTCACCAACATTTCCTGTAATTGCACACGTCATCAAGAGCAGGTCACAGTACTTTTTGGTTTAAACAAATCATTGGGCATCAAAGGTTTCTAACTGAGCACACTCGTCCTTTCAAGACAGCCGCACTGCAAGCAATTTTGAACACGAAGCATTAATCTTTGAAGGAATGGCCAACTTCCATTATTCACCATCCAGACAATATTCTTGAGTTTACTGTGCAATTTTGCAATCTCATTGTGTGATTACATCAACTGTGGACAATTAAAATACTGCGCAAATCATCATGCTAAGAACTTTACTATAGAGTTGTATGCTCCTGAATCGTGTCCAAGTTTCCAAACAAGAATAAAAATAGACCAATAAAGATTGGTCTATCCAACTTTAGATAGTTCCTCTGTCCCTCCCTTCTCCTCCTCCTTCCCAGATCTCCCTCTATCTTCCTGTCTCCACCTATATCCTTCCTTTGTCCCGCCCCCCTGACATCAGTCTGAAGAAGGGTCTCGACCCGAAACGTCGCCCATTCCTTCTCTCCTGAGATGCTGCCTGACCTGCTGAGTTACTCCAGCATTTTGTGAATAAATCGATTTGTACCAGCATCTGCAGTTATTTTCTTATACCAATAAAGATTAAAACAGATACTTTGTTTCCGGTTAGCTGCATGGTATAGACAACAACATATAGATAGAACATAGATAGAAAAAAAGACAAAACTACACAGATACTTGAAACAGTAAAGAATTGAGAAGTTTTACATACAATTTACATACAGTGAGACAGTGGTCCAAGAGTTAGAACATTTACCGAGCATGATCGCAGGCTAGCTATGGGTTTTGTTTTAATCTGTGTCCCTCTAACCACCCTCACCGGCCATTGTAGCAAGTCGTTGAGTTAAAATAGTCTCACAAAGAAATGCATGTAATTTTTCAAATTTTGCATTAGCAGGTAGATTGTAATAGTCCCTTCTGTCCCACATTTCCCTTTTCATTTCTCCTCACTTTCACATGTTGTTGACAATAATGAAACATCTCCTGACTCTTATCAGCTTATAAAGCAAATCATCTGTGAACATGAGGACTGAGTCAGATTACACAATCTTTTAATAAACTCCTCTTAAAATATTCAGCTTCCAGGTTCTTTTGTCCCCTGGAGGCATTGGCATGAAACGTCTGAAGAAGGTTCTCGACCCGAAGTGTCACCTATTCCTTTTCTCCAGAGGTGCTGTCGGCCCGGTTAAGTTACTCCAGCTTTATGTGTCTATCTTTGGCATGAAATGATTATTCGCTGTATATTTTGAGATCTCGATAACATGTCCATTGTCAATATCAGAAAAGTTTGAGGAGGCACTGACCTCTCGGCAATCTTTCCATATCTTTGATCTCATATCCACAGAGATCTGAGATTCTTTGAGTGTGATCTGCCATTTTTAAGAGTTCAACTTGATTCTTTGGCCCAGGAACAATTTTATTTCCTTTTTATAGAAATTCAATGTTTATCCTCGTCAATCAATGCAAAATATTGTTGTTAGGTTGATTTAGGTTGATCTCATTATTTAGAAATAACATGTTGGGCTATGAATGGGTAGGTGTCAGTCACAGATTACTGTGGGATTTTCTTTAAATTGACCACTTTCTCAAAGAGAGAAACATTGAACTCCACGTGATATTTTTCTGAATAGCAAAGTTTTTCAGCTCATCTGTGCAAACTTGGTGCTCCATTCTCACTAATGGTGACAGTAAACAAAACTATAAATAACCTGATTTTCTCGGCCCTGCATTTTCAGTGTGAGCGTGTGTAACTGTTGCACCAGTAAAACCAATGACTTTCTGCAATGCATAGAAACCTTGTGCAGCATTCATTGTATGTAGCATTCATTACATTGAACGAGGAGACAATTTCTTCCAGATTATATTACTTATTCAATATGCCTTGGTTATTCAAAGGAGCATTAAAGTCAGTTACTCCCCAGCTGCTGCTCTGTGTAACTTCATCGAGCCAGCGTCACTTAGTTTCATAATCACCGTCACAGTAGTTAATACCACAACCCATTTGTTTTTGCAACTTGATCATGAAGGAGCAGTCCTGTGGATGTTGACGGTACCAAGCTCTGTGTGAATACAATTACCCAGCTGTCCTGCTTGGCTGCTGTCTGAGCTTGGATGGGGGGAGGACGTTTGTTGACCCGTTTCGAGGCAAGACTTTTCCCGTTTCGTAACCATGCGACGCGATGACGTAATTCGCGTCGTGATGATGTAACTTGTGTCGAAAAACGTCATCGCGTCGCAAAAACGTCATCATGCCGCTAATGCGTGATGTCAAAGTGCGGAGAGATGCAACAAAACGGTCTTCCAGCCTCCTTGGTCCATGTTGTTGGTGGTTCTGACCAAAGGATGGCCCCTTTTCCTATCTATCTGGCTGATACCTGATTGGGAATCCTCAGCTGCAATATATCACACCTGTTGGACCTACTCTTTACAAATTTCACTTGTAAATACATGCATTGCTTTTTGGATTTACAGATTTACAATCCAAAACAAAATATTCTGGGCATTTGCCAAAAAAATAACCCTTTGCATTGTCATGCTTTGTCAAATGTTTCCATACATTTTGTACAATTACCTAAAAAAATATGTTACAGGACAAAATGACATCCAGCACCTGCAAAGCTGAATATACCGCACCTTGTTAAATGTACTTCTGCACGTTCAGCAAGATTTTAGTTTTGCTTAGTGTGCTATCTTTGCAATCCACTTTGCCATTAAAGAATGCTGATGTGACTTAGAATGCCGATGGAACAAGTAATGGATAAAGTACATTCATAACATGGATTTTTCGTTCACAAATCAGAAGTCAAGGTTTCTGGATTAATGATGTAACAACTTTAAACAAATATGCCAATCATGAGGAAGAACTTTTTCAGTCAGAGAGTGGTGAAGGTGTGGAATTCTCTGCCTCAGAAGGCAGTGGAGGCCAGTTCGTTGGATGCTTTCAAGAGAGAGCTGGATAGAGCTCTTAAGGATAGCGGAGTGAGGGGGTATGGGGAGAAGGCAGGAACGGGGTACTGATTGAGAGTGATCAGCCATGATCGCATTGAATGGCGGTGCTGGCTCGAAGGGCTGAATGGCCTACTCCTGCACCTATTGTCTATTGTCTATTGTCTATTGACATTTTGATCTGGAGCAACAATGGAAATAGAATCATTTGCAAATGCAGGTTCTGTGCCCCACTTGATTTTACTCCCCATAGAAATTGTTAAACTTTTGGCCCTGATAAGAATTACATATTAGTCTGTAGCACATCTATCCACAAATCCATTATCACGAGCACTTCTGACTTTATTTGCAAATGCAAAGTAAACTTGCATAGTATGGGGCTACAAAAGGTACTTTCAATATATATATGTATGACATGACCATGCCCCAAAAAATCTCTTTTTTATTAGCTTTGTAGAAATGAAGGTTAGGCTAGCAATCAATAAACAAAATTATATACAACATTATATAAGATGGAACATACAGGAAATATGAACATTTTGTGTTAATGATATTACATTTAATTACTATTTGGAACTGTATACTTTTTGAATTACATTTTTAAAAAATGTTTAAAAATGACTACCTGACACGTCAATTTATATGCAATAAACTTTAAAGAATCAGTTTGTGCACAGTTAGCCAGTTGGACCCAAAGCAGAAAATCTGAACTATTCCTCTCTTCCCTTATGAAACCTTTACCTTGTTATAATCCTACGTACAGACATGAGAGCAGACAATCCTAAGATTAAAGGTTTCCTGCTCAACACATTTTTAGATATCATATCACATATCCTTGACTTCAAAACTCAAGATTGAATTCTTGTTTAATTTCTTAACCATTTAAAGGAATCTTTAAAGTAAATCCCAGATAAATCAATAGCATGTGTGCCAGCTGTTCTTGTTGCCCATGTAACACTATGTTTGACCTGCAGAATACATTGCATCACCCACTCACTGGGAATATTTACCAAATGCATCCATCACCTATTCCAGCGTCCATGTGAAACCATTCTGACTGTTAGTTCTTACATTTCATTGTAGCTACATTCAGAATATGTTTTCGTAATTCCTAATGGATACAAGATATAACTGTACCAGGGTGAAAAGAGCATGATTTGTAGGAAGGAACTGCAGAAGCTGGTTTAATCTGAAGATAGACACAAAAAGCTGGAGTAACTCAGCAGTTCAGGCAGCATCTTTGGAGAAAAGGAATAGATGACTTTTTGGGTCTAGACCCTTCTTCAGACTCAATGGGTGAAGCTTTGGATCGAGACCGTTCTTCAGACGGTAGAAGGGTCTCGACCCAAAATGCCACCTATTCCTTTTCTCCAGAGATGTCTGGAATTTGCAATTGTGAAATTCGTCAATCCTGCTGTGTTTCTCCCTCCAAACATGATCAGCCCTAAATTATCTATTCTTTAGAGAATATACCATTTACAGTATGTGCATCCTGAAGACATTAAATGTAAACTCAAATTGAACTTGCTTCAAAATAATTCTATTCAAATATTATCAAATACAGGTGCCAATGTTAAGAAACCTATATTAACACAAAGCATGTTAACCCAAGCATTCTTATCACCACACAAAATGTTTGTTTCATCTTTGACTTCAACGGCAATTGCAGTTACAGATTTATTCCAAATCATTGATGCTCCTTAATGGCATAAATCCCAATCCACCCTGATACTAGGGAAAATTGACAAAATAAGAATAGTTAGAAGTTCTTAAAGAGAGGTATCCTTTGATTTGAATTAATGTACCTTATACTTATTCAACTTATATTACTGTGCACCACAAATATCTTGGACAAATTGAACTCAAACATGTAGAGTTAGTTTATCAATGTGGCGACATTTAGCGAACAAAAAATATCTGACTCAGTTATGAGATAGTTGCTTTCCAAATCTTGGTTAATGTACTGTTGGTTGGTTAAGTTTATTGTCACGTGTACCGAAGTACAGTAAAAAGCAGTAAACAGTAGTCACGTGTACAGTAAAAAGCTTTTGTTGCGTGCTATCCAGTCAATGGAAAGACTATACATGATTACAATCGAGCCGTCCATGTTGTACAGATACACAATAAAGGGAATAAGGTTTAGTGCAAGACAAAGTCTAATTAAAGATAGTCCGAGGTTTATGGTAGCTCAGGACCACTCTCTAATTGATGATAGGATGGTTCAGTTGCCTGATAACAGCTCTATTGTATCTTCCAATATTTAACGCTGCATAAATCTATGAAAAAACTCCCAATTTGACAGAAATATAAGCTGAAGATAATACTTTCACAATAACGGACTTCCAATTAGTTTCATTGTTATGGAGAGTGAAAAGTTGGGCATTTCTATTTCCAGTTGGGATTATTTTGTGATTTCTCACTTGGGACAGTCCTTATTTGGAAGATAGACACAAAATGTTAGAGTAACTCAGCAGGGCAGGCAGCATGTCTGAAGAAAAGGAATAGGCGACTTTTTAAGTCAAGACCCTTCTTCAAACCCAGTCATGACCCGAAAGATCACCTACTTCTTTTCTCCAGAGATACTGCCTGAGTTACTCCGGCATTTTGTGTCAATCTTCGGTGTAAACCAACATGTTCAGTTCCTTCCTGCACAGTCCTTATTTGCTTTGATTAAATTTTATTAACTTACACTTTGGACAACTTGAAAAGTTCGTTCAGAACAACATAATTGTTCGTTAAGACAGACCGACAGCTAAGACATAAGGAATTTCTTGAACTTTATTTCAAATCTCAGAATGTCCCAAAGAATTCTAAGGACTAAAGCATATTATTTTCCAAAATGCAATTATTCTGGTAACATAGGACACATATTGACTCATTTGAGCACAGTAAGGTACTACAAACCAATCCAATGATGACCAATTAATTGACGCTACTTTTGTGTTAAATCTTACTTAGAAGACCAGGAAGAATGCCTTTGCTCTTAATTTAGTTTAGTTTCGTTTAGTTTAGAGATGCAATCCGGAAACAGGCCCTTCGGCCCACCGCGCCGACCAGCGATCCCCGCACATTAACACTATCCTACACACACTAGGGACAGTTTTTACATTTACCAAGCCAATTAACCTACAAACTTGTACGTCTTTGGAGTGTGGGAGGAAATCGAAGATCTCGGAGAAAACCCACACAGGTCACGGGGAGAACATACAATCTCTGTACAGACAGCACCTGTAGTCAGGATCGAACCCGGGTCTCCGGCGCTGCATTCGCTGTAAGGCAGCAACTCTACCGCTGCACCACCTTCAAGATGGTGCCACAGGATCTTTTATATTCACCCAAGAGGACTAACTGGTCTTTAATTTAATGTTTGTCTGAAAAATTGATGTTATGGAAATTTCTACAGTGAAAACGCCTGCCTTGTTGAGTGGAATTCCGGAAACGTTGGAAACTTAAATTCATGGGATTTATGGACATTTATGGGATGGACCATTAACCACTGAAGTAAAAATGTCCCCAGTGAGTTGATGCTATCCCTCTCCTCTCCTTGGCTGTGGCATTCCTCCCTTCCTAACAACACATCCCTTTGTGACATTAACTGAAACCTCCCAACACCTGCAGAGACATAAAGCATAATTGACAATCCATAAAACCAGGAAAAACAAACCCTTTACCAAAGTCACTATTTTAAATCCTGCAATCCATTAATGCCACTGTGAAGTAATTGAATCCAGCCCCATCTCTCTGTCGTGTTAGGCAGTAGATCAATGCTATATAGAAACTGCCACAGAACATGGCACACCAACCCAGCAAGGAGAAGATCAATACCATTTTGTATTCTCTTCAGCTCCTCACTGCAGCCTCAAAACAATTACCATTTAAATTGCTCAGGGACCTATTAAGTGATGGTTTGGGTGAAAACCGTAGTACTTCCCCAAAATTAATTGTGTTCCCTTTCCTGTATACATCACATACCGATGCAAGTACACAATATCTGCCACATTGGACAGTATCAGGAATGTACAGTAACAGAAGCTGTTTGAGATTATCTGGAGTGACCTGACTTTCCCTGCACTGTTTGTGGAGGCTGCCTTACAAGACAATAGCCTCCAGTGACATTTGTCAAATTCAACTCAAGTGACAACATGGAGGATCTGAAAGATTGGGAGTGATTTTGCGATACAATATCTTCAAGATTAGTCTAGAGATGTAGCATTGAAACACGCCCTTTGGCCCACCGGATCCATGCCAACTGTCCATCACCCATTCTTTCTTTCATGTTATTTATATGTTATCCCGCTCTCTCATCCACTCTCCACACAGTACGGGCAATTTACAGAGGCCAATTAACCCACAAACCCACATGCCTCTGTACATGGGAAGAAACCAAAGAACCCGGAAGAAACCCACGCAGTTACAAGGGAAACATGCAAACTGACATATGATGAAAGGATGGATCCACTGGGCTTATATTCACTGGAATTTAGAAGGATGAGAGGGAATCTTATAGAAACATGGAACATTCTTAAGGGATTGGACAGGCTAGATGCAGGAAAAATGTTACCGATGTTGGGGGAGTCCAGAACCAAGCATTACAGTTTAAGAATAAAGGGTAGGCCATTTAGGACTGAGATGAGGAAAAACTTTTTCAGCCAGAGAGTTGTGAATCTGTAGAATTCTCTGCCATGGAAGGCAGTGGAGGCCAATTCATTGGATGTATTCAAGAGAGAGTTAGATATAGTTCTTAGGGCAAACGGAATCAAGGGATATGGGGAGAAAGCAGGAACAGGATTAGCCATTATCATATTGAATAGCTGGCTCGAAGGGCCAGATGGCCTACTCCTGCACCTATTTTCTGTTTCTATGTTAACTTCAAACATGCTGCATCCAAAGTCATGATGGAAGCCGGGGTCTCTGGCTCTGTGGGACATCAGCTCCATCGGCTGCATCAGTGTGCCACACAGCTGTGTGTCTATTATTCAGCTACTCCAGGACGTGGAATATCTGAACATTTAACAGATGTAGATAAATGTGAGGTGAGAAGGAACTTTTTCACCCAGAGAGTTGCGAATTTATGGAATTCTCTGCCACAGAGGGCAGTGGAGGCCAAATCACTGGATTAATTTAAGAGAGAATTAGATAGAGCTCTGGGGGCTAGTGGATTCAAGGGATATGGAAAGAAGTTGGGCACAGGTTACTGATTGTGGATGATCAGCCATGATCACAATGAATGGCGGTGCTGGCTCAAAGGGCCGAATGGCCTCCTCCTGCATATGTTCTATGTTTCTATGTTTCTATGTTTCTCTGTTTCTATGTTTCTATGTTTTATGTTTCTATGTTCTATGTTTCTATGTTTCTATGTTTCCACGTTCTATGTTTCTATGTTTCTATGTTTCTATGTTTCTATGTTTCTATGTTTCTATGTTTCTATGTTTCTATGTTTCTATGTTTCTCTGTTTCTAGTTTTCTGTTCTATGTTTCTGTGTTCTATGTTTCTGTTCTATGTTTCTATGTTCTATGATTCAATGTTTCTATGTTTCTATGTTCTATGTTTCTATGTTCTATGATTCTATGTTTCTATGTTTCTATGTTTTATGTTTCTATGTTTCCATGTTCTATGTTTCCATGTTTCTGTGTTCTATGTTTCTATGTTCTATGATTCTATGTTTCTATGTTTCTATGTTCTATGTTTCTATGTTCTATGTTTCTATGTTCTATGTTTCTATGCTCTATGTTTCTATGTTTCTATGTTTCTATTTTTCCATGTTCTATGTTTCTATGTTTCTATGTTCTATGTTCTATGTTTCTATGCTCTATGTTTCTATGTTTCTATGTTTCTATGCTCTATGTTTCTATGTTTCTATGTTTCTATTTTTCCATGTTCTATGTTTCTATGTTCTATGTTTCTGTGTTCTATGTTTCTATGTTTCTATGTTCTATTTTTCCATGTTCTATGTTTCTATGTTTCTATGTTCTATGTTTCTATGCTCTATGTTTCTATGTTTCTATGTTCTATGTTTCTATGTTCTATGTTTCTATGCTCTATGTTTCTATGTTTCTATGTTTCTGTATTTCTGTGTTTCTGTGTATAATTTACTTCAAAACTATGGATCACACACTCATGGACGGCAGTGAAATCGGAGTAATTTCTGCCTTCAAGTATAAAGCCAACAAACATTGCTGGGTCCCGTGAAAGCAAGAGGATGATTTACCTGACTAAACCCACCAAACAGAAAATTATATCTGCCAACTGTGAAGGAGGGTCTCAACCTGAAATGTCATCCATCCCTACTCTCTAGAGATGCTGCCTGTCCCACTGAGTTACTCCAGCTTTTTGTGTCTATCTTTGGTGTAAACCAGCATCTGCAGTTCCTCCCCACACTGTAAACAGTTGCCAGTTTTTGTATTCATAGAGTCATAGATAGAGTCATAGTGTGGAAACAGGCCCTTTGGCCCAACTCGCCCATACCGGCCAACAATGTCCCATCTACCCTATTCATAAATCCCAGATTTTTTACGCTAATCTTTCATGTGGCAAATTTTGACTAAAAATAGTATTTCAGTGAAGTTGCTTCTTTCTCCTATAAAATGTTGAAAATATCGTTACTGTGTAGGATAGACATTTTGAGGTCACTTGATGCTACATATCCTTGCTGTCTATGTGTTGAACTACCAGTTGTGAAGCTGTCACACTGATGTTCATCTCAGCCAGAGGGCTGTACAGGAATTGTACAGATTCTATTCCCTGGCCTGGTAAATTTTGCGAAGTATACAGATCACATTTTCAAGAGCATGCCTTAGAGCAAATTAAAGGGAGTAATCTCAGTCCATCTTGCGTTGTAGTGACATTTACAATCCCTGTTAGACTTCATATTTTTTAAATGTTGCTAAGCGCATATATCTTATATCTAGTGTAAGAAAATAACTGCAGATGCTGGTACAAATCGAAGGTATTTATTCACACAATGCTGGAGTAACTCAGCCGGTCAGGCAGCATCTCAGGAGAGAAGGAATGGGTGACGTTTCGGGGCGAGACCCTTCTTCAGACTGAAGATATATCTTATATCTATATCTTTATATCTTAAAATGTAGATGGTCACCTTTCTGTTCAATATTTCATTTTTTGTGAATATGTTTTTGTTATGTACAGGTATATATAACTTGAAGCTGTCCATATTCAAGCACATAGATGCTGGGAACTGTTGCAAAAACCACTGGAAGATCTCAGTGTGGCAATATTACTAAACCACAACCTCAAAATAAAATCCATCACTGGTTAAAGCTGTCTATTCCATATCCCAAATTAGAAAGACTTTTGTGCCTGTGTCCGTAGCTGAAAGTGATCTTTGATTTATGTACCTGATGGAGGAACACTGATGTGGGGCAAATTCCATGTTTTGAAGGCCCTCAGTGCCTTCTCTCCTTCCTCTCCTAAATCTGCAATAATTTAATTTTCAATTACAGACTTTTTCCCCTTCCTTAACTTTCGTGGAGACAACTTCTACTATACATTTGTATTTGGTAAAGATTCAACACATGGGATTCTGGGACATCTGGGAACATTCCAGACAGCAAACCCTCACTGTGGGAGTGTTACATTTTAAATTGGGCGGCACGGTGGCGCAGCGGTAGAGTTGCTGCCTTACAGCGAATGCAGCGCCGGAGACTCAGGTTCGATCCTGACTACGGGCGCCATCTGTACGGAGTTTGTACGTTCTCCCCGTGACCTGCGTGGGTTTTCTCCGAGATCTTCGGTTTCCTCCCACACTCCAAAGACGTACAGGTTTGTAGGTTAATTGACTGGGTAAATGTAAAAATTGTCCCTAGTGTGTGTAGGATAGTGTTAATGTGCGGGGATCGCTGGGCAGTGCGGACTCGGTGGGCCGAAGGGCCTGTTTTCGCGCTGTATCTCTAAATCTAAATCTAAATTCTGCCACAAGTCCTGGAGAAGTCGCAAATCTGATTGCAGATACGTTCTTCAGTCTGAAGAAGGGTCTCGACCCGAAACGTCACCCATTCCTTCTCTCCTGAGATGCTGCCTGACCTGCTGAGTTACTCCAGCATTTTGTGAAATAAATACCTTCAATTTGTACCAGCATCTGCAGTTATTTTCTTACACTACTTGCAGAAACGTTGCCTTCATTGACCACACTGTGCACTGCTGAAAGGGTGTGTTTGAATGTTGGGCAAGGAAGATATAGTTATGTAGCACACTGACAACTTCAAAGAAATGTATTGCACATTGAGTATGTTTGAGGGAGTTAAAATATGGGAAACATAAATCAATTTTGACAAAACAAGAACATATAAAGAGCAAAGAGTTAATGATCAGATAATCAGTAGTCCCATTGATGATGAAGTATAGAATTTTGAACATGCTTAAATAAAAAATAGCCAGAAATTTCAGAGGTTTTAATCTTTTTAAATGTTCACGAGGAAACAACGATAGACACAAAAAGCTGGAGTAACTCAGCGGGTCGGACAACATCTCTGGAGAAAAGAAATAGGTGACGTTTGGGATCGAGAGCCTTCTTCAACGTCACCTATTCCTTTTCTCCAGAGATTCTGCCGGACCTGCTGAGTAACTCCAGCATTTTGTGTCTACCTTGGACACTTTGTACAAGAGAAGGCATTTTAAGGCACAAAGAGACGCTGCCTGTCCTGCTGAGTTACTCCAGCTTTTTGGGACTATCTTCAGTATAAACCAGCATCTGCAGTTCCTTCCAACACATGAGGAAACAATATTGCCTTTGTCACATTGAGTCATTCAGTCGTACAGAATAGATTCAGGCCCTTCGGCCTAATTGTCCATGCAAACCAAGATCCCCTTCTTAGCTAGTCCTATTTGCTTGTGTTTGCCCCATATCAATCTAAACCTTTTTTTATCTATGTGCCTGTCCAAGTGCCTTTTAAACGCATTGAAAATATCTGACTCAACTACCTCCTCTGGAAGTTTGTTCCAAGAACCCACCACCCTCTAAATGAAAAAGGGTGGTATTAAATCTTTCCCATCTCATCTAAAACCTATGCCCTCCAGTTCTTGATTCCCTTACATTAATAGAAAGACTGTGTATTTACACTATCTGTTCGCCCGCATGATCTTATACACCTCTTTAAGATCATCCTTCAGCTACCTGGCCAAGAGATGGGAGCATTCAGTGCCACGTGATTCGCACCACAGAAGGTCCAAGTCCCATTCCAAGATTCAAGCACATAAAACCTAGGCTGACACTCCACTGCAGTACAGAGCCAGTCCTACATTGTGTTTTGTTTGAGACCTAAAAAATAAGGCCTTGTCTACATCCTCAACTGGATGTAAAAGATTCCATACCCCTATTAAACAGAGGAGAAGTCATCCCTTGCCAAAAGTCAGAACTGCAGCACCAGGAATCTGGAAAAACTCAACAGAGTCACAAAAACCTGAAACATTAAATGGTATTCTTTCCACAGTTGCTTCCTGACCGGTTGAGACATTTCAGCATTTTCTGTTCTTATTTCGTTATCACTTGTGTTATGGCGACCATTTATCTTGCAAATAGCAATCTAGACAACGTCGCTATAACAGATTACCTGCTCAATATCAAAGTGTTGTTTTTGGAAGCTTGCTGCGTGTAACAGCTGCTTTGCTTCCTACATTACAGCAGTGACTGTATTTCAAAATTACTTCATGGTCTGCATAGCATGTTGAGAGACCCTGAGGCCATGAAATGCAAGGCTTTCTTTTTCACAGCAACATCTGAACATGAAGGAGAATTGAAAATAATTTCCCATTAAAAAAAAAAGCAAATTCACAATTTATTAATCAGCAGTTGTTTGAATACTTTGAGATAACTAGTGGGAAACTTAGTTCTATTTCTCAGATTATTGAACTAGTTTAGCAAAGTGTGCGTTGGATTTTAATGGGATACTTGGCTGACATTAATTTATTAATATCTTTGAGGATGAAGAAGAAAAAAAAATTCTATTGCCTATCGATGAAGAGTTAGCTGGACTCTGCAGATTATGGGAAATCAGATCACAATGGTAATCATTTTGCCAATTTTGAATAAGGGTGGCACAGTGGCACAGAGATAGAGTTGCTGCCTTACAGCACCGGAGAACCAGGTTAAATCCTGACTTCGGGTGCTGTCTGTCTAGAGTTTGTACGTTCTCCCCGTGACCTGCATGGGTTTGCTCCGGGATCTCCGGTTTCCTCCCACATTCCAAAGTCGTACAGGTTTGTAGGTTAATTGGCTTTGGTAAGAATTGTAAATTGGACCTAGCGTGTAGGATAGTGTTAGTGTGCAGGGATTGCTGGTCGGCGTGGACTCAGTGGGCCGAAGGGTCTGTCTCTCTAAAACAAATTTGGAATAGCTGTAATGTGAAATTGATACAAATAAGGGAAGGATACAAATAGAAACATAGAAAATAGGTGCAGGAGTAGGCCATTCGGCCCTTCAAGCCTGCACCGCCATTCAATATGATCATGGCTGATCATCCAACTCAGTATCCTGTACCTGCCTTCTCTCCATACCCCATGATCCTTTTAGCCACAAGGGCCACATCTAACTCCTTCTTAAATATAGCCAATGAACTGGCCTCAACTACCCTCTGTGGCAGAGAATTCCACAGATTCACCACTCTGTGTGAAAAAAAACACTCTCATCTCGGTCCTAAAAGACTTCCCCCTTATCCTTAAACTGTGACCCCTTGTTTTGGACTTCCCCAACATCGGGAACAATCTTCCTGCATCTAGCCTGTCCAACCCCTTAAGAATTTTGTACGTTTCTATAAGATCCCCCCTCAGTCTTCTAAATTCCAGCGAGAAATAAACTACAAAACCTTGTAATTTAATGAAGTTCAGATGGGTTTTAATTATACGAGCTATGCCAGGGGAAACAACGGGAGAATAGATTGGCTGCTGGATTAAAGTTCATGCTGACAGAAGTCTGATCAAATACAGCTGATCCATTTCATTTCACTCTTCCTTTGATCCGTGGAAATTATAATTATCATGTTACACAGTGCCAGCCCTGTCGATGTTAGACAAAGTGAAATAGGACTGTGTAGAGCACATCACCATTTGTTTAATGAATTAAGACAGTTACAGTGGATGTTATACTGAAATATTGCAGAAGAAAGCAAGGGTTTCTCAGGGATTAGATTAGGTTTCAGAAAAGGTATGAAGATACTGCATTGGCGTGAATTGATCAATGAAAATCCAACACAAGTTATGCTTCTTTGAAATTTTTGATTGTGAAGAAGAAATAAAAATGCTAGTGGAGCATAGTTAGTGGTCCAAATGTTTTTTCAGACATTATTCAGTAATGAAAAATAAAATAAATGCAGTTATTTTTTCATTAAAAATGCCTGTAAATGTAACCCGGGTTATTGAAATCACAAGATGATGAACTTAAAAGACAGCAAAGAAAACAATTGAAGTTAAAATGGAAATTTGACTGGTGAGTTTTCCCAAGAAAATTGACTGGAAATTGTGCGGCACGGTGGCGCAGCTGTAGAGTTGCTGCCATACAGTACCCGAGACCCAGGTCCCAGGTTCGATCCCGACTACGGGTGCTTGTCAGCATGGAGTTTGTATGTTCTCCCCGCGACCTGCCTAGGTTTTCCCCGAGATGTTCGCTTTCCTCCCACACTTCAAAGATGCACAAGTATGGAGGTTAATTGGCTTGATGTAAATGTAAATTGTCCCTGGTGGGTGTAGGATAGTGTTAATGTATGCCAATCGCTGGTCGGCGCGGACTCGGTGGGCCGAAGGGCCTGTTTCCGCGCTGTATCACTAAACTAAAATCTAAATTAAACTGAAAAAAGAAAACCAGAAGTCAGAAGGTGCAGGGATGAAGTCGAGAAGGAGAATTGTTTCCCATCAATACATTCATTGTGGGGGAGTGGTGGAGGGTATTATTTTGAGAAGTAGGGCAGGCATCGATTTCCCATCAATATATTGAAGTGGTATTAAGCAGTGCAAGAAAATCACTTTTATTAAATCCAGGGAAAAGAAAAGTACAAATCCTATTTCTGACAAATATTTAAACTAAACGATAAAAATGTATTGAATATATGCCACAATGACAGTTCTCAATTAAAACGTTATCTGACTATAATTGTAATGATATGTTATGGAATTCAATGTCATATATAATGAGATAACATAAACCTATGGGAGACATCTATAGGAGTCACTTTTACTGGGTTCTGTAAGAATGATAGCATTTGCATTAAAATGGCATGCAGCTATAAAATCTGTTGATTTTATTCTCATTGGTCTAAAATTTCTATTGCGAGTGGAAAAGATGTGTTTTCTTTCTTAAAAGAAGCAAATGAAGAGGTGTGCATTGTAAGTCTTCTGGGGTATAACATTGCACAACAAGGCATACATAATTTTGACTTGAAGCTTGAATACTTTAACAGAACTATCAATATTTACATGACTTCCAAGAATCAGTTGGAAAAAAAAAAGTTAACTTAAAAATCCCATGACAATTTGAGGCATGCTTGGATTTGTCTCTCAGCAAATAGTTAACGATATGCCACTCATATTGGTTGTGCGTGGGAACAGTCTTTGCATAAAATGGATGCCGTGCCAACATTAATAATGGTCACTTCAATAGGAGTGCGTTGCATGCAGCCGATCTCACTTTCCTCAGAGGAGTTCACGATTAGCAGGGCAGTTGCAGTACACCTTCGACGGCAAGGTTTAACAAATTTGACTTTGCAACTGATGCAAATAAAATTCAGGCGGTCAGGCCAAGTGCACTTCAACAAGTTAGTGACGTGCATCTTAAGCATACATCGGCTGCCCGAGCCTAAGCATCCCTCAAGGCAAATAGGAATTAGACAATCAGTTAAATCACCTGGGACCATTTTTTTCACTGAGAATGGCTGATAATTATTTTATAATTTCACTCCAATTCCTGTTGAGATACAGCTGGCTAATTTGTATCTCATTCGCAGAGTGTCCCGCAGGTGCAAGCTAAATAAACAAAGCTAGCTGTGCAGAGAGAAATGTAGGTTAATTCCATCTGCAGCGCAGTTTGTTTCGACCTCAATGCAGGGTTTGTGAAAGACTAAATGAGCACATACACATTGCTCCATCCACAGTGCTGTGAAGCACAGAAAAACATAAAAACATAGAGAAATAGGTGCAGGAGTAGGCTATTCGGCCCTTTGAGCCAGCACCGCCATTCAAGATGATCATGGCTGATCATCTAAAATCAGTACCCCGTTCCTGCTTTCTCCCCATATCCCTTGATTCCGTTAGCCCTCAGAGCTAAATCTAACTCTCTCTCGATGCTGCATGTGCTGCTGTTAATCATTTACTACTTGCTCAATAGGCACAACAAAATCTTACATATTTAAATAATGAAGATACATCCATGTATATAGAAGAGTAATGTTTGTAGTTGTTTATATCACACTGTTTGGATTGTGTTTTCATCTAGAAATTGATTACCTATCCAGCTATTTAAAGATATTCAAAGGAACTTTGGTGCACTCAATATGGGGGAAAGAATAGAGTTAACAACTTTTGGTTGTAAGCATTTTGCACTTGTGTAACATTTGATGTGCTTACGTTAACAACAGGCCCAGAGCACTCTGAGAACATATCCTGTGTTGATAAATAGATCATGTCTGTATTAAATGTGATATCAAAGATACTACATTAGAGAAAGAGAGGGAACATTGTTGTTAAAGTGTGTCCAAATCCCACCCACTATTTGCGAGGAATTATGGACGCTCGTTAACAATATAATGGCTGGGCTATCAGGGCTATCTAATTATCAACACAACCATCAGGCAGTCATTTAAATACCTAGAAGTAGCAAAGCGGTAGCAAGAAAAAAAATCATCTGGAAATAACATTTATATCCAGTTTGTGCCGACAGACTATCCTGTGTTTTGCAGTCATTAAAGCACCAAGGGTCATATGTTTCACGATGAAGGCAGCCAGGCTAATTGATGGGGTCTGACCTCCCTCTTTGTATAATATCTGCTGGGGGAAGCCTTGCAACTCCACAGAACTTCATCTTAGCAATTTATTTCACAAAATGCTGGAGTAACTCAGCACGTCAGGCAGCATCTCAGGAGAGAAGGAATGGTGACGTTTTGGGTTGAGACCCTTCCTCAGACTGATGTCAGGGGGGCAGGACCCTGACATCCCGCCCCCCCTGACATCAGTCTGAAGAAGGGCCTCGACCCGAAACGTCACCCATTCCTTCTCTCCTGAGATGCTGCCTGACCTGCATTGTTACTCCAGTATTTTGTGAAATAAATGCCTTCGATTTGTACCAGCATCTGCATTTATTTTCTTACACTTTATCTTAGCAATGTCTTTAAATCTATCAAGACTCTGGGCGGCAAGGTTTTTAGTGATGCAAGCAGTCGGGATTTAAAGAGCAAGATCTCCACTGGAACTTAAATGCTGAATTAGAGGCAAGGACTTCATAAATATACAAATTAGAAGCATGAATGAACCACTTGCTCCTCAAGGCTGTTCTGCACACAATGGGATTATGACAAAGAAGATAGATGCAAAATGCTGGAGTAACTCAACGGGTCAGGCAGCCTCTCTGGATCGAAGGAATGGGTGACGTTTCCGGTCGAGACCCTTCTTCAGACTGAGGGTCAGGGGAGAGGGAGACGTAGAGATAAGGAAGTGTAAGGTGTGGAAATGAGACATCGAAGGGGATGCGGTTCAAGGAAAATGTAGAATAGATCTTTGTTGGTTCGGAAAAGGTGACAGTGAAGCACACAGAGATAACATTTAATCAGGGGGACAATCAGACTGGTCAGAGAACTAGGAAGGGGGGAAGGATGGAGAGAGAGGGAAAGCAAGGGTTAGTTGAAGTTTGAGAAGTCATTGTTCATACCGCTGGGGTGTAAGGTGCCCAAGCGAAATATGAGGTGCTGTTCCTCCAATTTGCGCTGGGCCTCACTCTGACAACGGAGGAGGCCAAGGAGAGATTTTGACAAATCTGATTGTAACCTCAACTCTGCATTCCTGTGTACCCTGGTAACTTTTTATCCTCTTGCTTATCAATAACCTATTTATCTCTGCTTCAAAGACCCTTCTTTGAGGAAGACGATTCCAGCGTATCCGGATCCTCATAGAGAAAAGGATGTGCCTTGTCTTCCTTAAATAGATGACCCCTTACTTTTGAACAATGACCTCCAGTTCTCGATTTTCTCACAAGAAGAAACATTCCCACATCAACATCCCTCGTGATGTTTTGATCAATACACCTCTCGATCAATACACCTTAACACAAGACACAATACTGGACCGTCCACCCTTTCCTTGTAAGACAACCTCCCCACCAGGATTTAGTTCAGGAACGCTTCCTTGAACCATTTCCAATTCACTTACTTGTTCCCTTAAATGCAGAGTTCAATACTGTGCACAATCCTCCAGATGTCATTAGTTACATATCTTCGGTGACATAACATCTAATGAAACTGAAGCATAAGCTTCCCACTTGCAGATTCAATTCCTCTTGCAATAAGTGATCACATTCAGTTAGCTTTCCCAATTACTTGCTGCACCTGCTTACTGGCCTTATCCAAATCACGTCCAGTACACCCACATTTCTGCATCGCCGAGCTGTGTGAGCTCTCAGCAACCAGATAATATTTAGAATATTTTCCTTACAAAATGGATACATAAGATAAGCCAAGAAAATGGATCAGGAGTGGGCAATTTGCTCCTCAACCCTACTCTACCATTCAGTTGGACCATGGGGGATCTACCCCAGGCCTCATTCACCTGTGCCAGCTCCCCGTAGCTCCCAATTGCCCAATCTTTTAAAAGATTACCTACCTCCTCTTTAAATGTCTCAATTAATCTCGACTCTGCAGTAGAGTCTTGCTATTGAGGGCGTGCAGCGTAGGTTTACTAGGTTAATTCCCGGAATGGCGGGACAATCATATGTTGAAAGACTGGAGTGACTAGGCTTGTATACACTGGAATTTAGAAGGATGAGAGGAGATCTTATCGAAATGTATAAGATTATTAAGGGGTTGGACACGTTAGAGGCAGGAAACATGTTCCCAATGTTGGGGGAGTCCAGAACAAGGGGCCACAGTTTAAGAATAAGGGGTAGGCCATTTAGAACTGAGATGAGGAAAAACTTTTTCAGTCAGAGAGTGGTGAATCTGTGGAATTCTCTGCCTCAGAAGGCAGTGGAGGCCAATTCTCTGAATGCATTGAAGAGAGAGGTGGATAGAGCTCTTAAGGATAACGGAGTCAGGAGGTATGGGGAGAAGGCAGGAACGGGGTATTGATTGAGAATGATCAGCCATGATCACATTGAATGGCGGTGCTGGCTCGAAGGGCCGAATGGCCTCCTCCTGCACCTATTGTCTATTGTCTATTGTCTATTGTAGAGAAGTCCAGAGATTCTCCAATCTCTGCAAGAGGATAATTTCACATTTTCCCACGTTACGCATCATTTACCAGATTTTATGTGCTTTGTTCTCAGTAAAATCAAGCAGTTTCAGAAAATCCTGCTCATTTTGCAATTGAGCAGAGAAATGGTAGAATTACGTTTTAGGGTTTAATAAGCTGTTAAAACATTCTCCACCTTTAACATTGCTTTCTATCCGTGCTCGCCAGGGCCATTATGGGGGTGAGCTCTCGATTTACACCATCTGAAGACTTGTCACAAGCAAGGCTCATGTCCAGACTCAAGGACATGAAAGATCAGGCAGATCAACACCCGACATCCAAGGTCAGTGTGGGCATACATCGATCCTCGCTGGTGAATCCACAAAGGTGGCCAGCTCCAGCATGATGTGAGATGGACACAAATGCTGGAGTAACTCAGCGGGTCAGGCAGCATCTCTGGAGAGAAGGCATGGGTGACGTTTCGGGTCGAGACCCTTCTTCAGATTTAGATCAGTCTGAAGAAGGGTCTCAACCTGAAATGTCACCCATTCCTTCTCTCCAGAGATGCTGCCTGACCCGCAGAGTTAATCCAACATTTGTGTCTATCTTCAGTTTAAACCAGCATCTGCAGTTCCTTCTTCCAGCACAATGTAGCTCATATTCTTGCTATTGAGGGCGTGCAGCGTAGGTTTACTAGGTTAATTCCCGGAATAGCGGGACTGTCATATGTTGAAAGACTGGAGCGACTAGGCTTGTATACACTGGAATTTAGATGGATGAGAGGGGATCTTATTGAAACATATAAGATTATTAAGGGGTTGGACACGTTAGAGGCAGGAAACATGTTCCCAATGTTAGGGAAATCCAGAACCAGGGGCCACAGTTTAAGAATAAGGGGTAGGCCATTTAGAATGGAGATGAGGAAAAACTTTTTCAGTCAGAGAGTTGTGAATCTGTGGAACTCTCTGCCTCAGAAGGCAGTGGAGGCCAATTCTCTGAATGCATTCAAGAGAGAGCTAGATAGAGCTCTTAAGGATAGCGGAGTCAGGGGGTATGGGGAGAAGGCAGGAACGGGGTACTGATTGTGCATGATCAGCCATGATCACATTGAATGGCAGTGCTGGCTCGAAGGGCCGAATGGCCTACTCCTGCACCTATTGTCTATTGTCTATTCATTCCCATGAAGTCCAAATTTTTAAAGAAGTATTCTAAATTTCCTTGGCCAAAACATAATGATTAGATTGTTTCTCTTTTCAAGATGCTCAGTTGACTTTTATACAACAGTAGAAACTGAAGACGATGAAAATCTGAAATAAAAACAGAAAATGTTGGCAATACTCTGCCTGATGGGCACTTCCTATGTAGAGAGAAACAGAGCTAACTCTCCAATTAATCAAAGGTCAATGACCTGAATAGATCATTCTGCTTCACTTTCCAGATATGCTG
The DNA here is from genome assembly GCF_053455715.1 of Rhinoraja longicauda. NCBI lineage: Eukaryota > Metazoa > Chordata > Chondrichthyes > Rajiformes > Arhynchobatidae > Rhinoraja > Rhinoraja longicauda. The sequence continues at coordinate 49,060,873 of NC_135958.1, forward strand.
ATGAGCATTTCCCAGCTTTTCTCTATTGTTTAATTTATATTTTATGTTGATTATGGCAACATTATTGAACATTTTAATGTGTTTATGTGTCAGATTATCTTTCCAAATTGAGTGTGTTACATCGCACAGCATTGGCACATTGTTACATAGATGCATAGACAATAAGTGCAGGAGTAGGCCATTCGGCCCTTCGAGCCAGCACCGCCATTCAATGTGATCATGGCTGATCATCCACAATCAGTACCCTGTTCCTGCCTTCTCCCCAATACCCCTTGATTCCGCTAGCCCTAAGAGCTCTATCTAACTCGTTGTTGTACCAGACACTGTTGTTTCTTTGTGTAGGAAGGAACTGCAGATGCTAGTTTAAACCGAAGATAGACACAAATGCTGGAGTAACTCAGTGGGACAGGCAGCATCTCTGGATAGAAGAAACGGGTGACATTTCGGGTCGAGACCCTTCTTCAGACCTGTTATCTCCAAGAAAATAGGTTCCGTTGTTAGAGTCCCTTGACTGAATGATAATACTTGGAGAAACTCACTAGAAGCCTCAGGTTAAGTAAACCTCCCTATTACATAGTGCCGACTGTGTATCCAACAGATACTGAAGTTTAGATTCTAATAACATTCCTGATATTACTTGTGCGATGCCTTTGAAATTATTTTGCAGATGAGCTAATTGGAGTGAAACTCATTTAACACAAGATCCCCGCAACAGAGAAACTAACTCCATTATCATAATCTGAATTTGAACAGATGTCGCAACATAAAAAAATGTTTGCCAACTTATGAATCTGTTCCATCATCATGTACATTGTTAAACGAACACTGGATGCATATTTAAACAATTGCATTCCAATGACTCACAAGTATTATTTCAATAAGCTTACAGAGCGTTCAAGCTGATCTGGAAACAGAAGTAATTAGATCTACCGCATCAAGCGCCATGTTTATTTATTGGCAACGTGAACAAGATTGAATATTGACACCTTGGTTTTATAGGTTGCCTTGCACTTTGTTGTCATGTCGGTATAAGCTGGAAAGTACATTGAAGGAAGTAATGCCTGCAGAATTACTTTGTGGGGAGTAATTGAGAAAATCGACCACAATGACCGGGCAAGCCTGATTGTGTCTGTGGAGTAACCTGATAAGAATAGATCAGAGATTCTTTCTGAATACAGGATGAGCAGAAACAGCTCAATGTCCTGATTACAGTCTGGTGAACGGCTTCAACGAAGATCAGTGGAAATTCAGCAATCAAGTGATAGGGGGTGGGTGCTCCTGCCTCGGTATTCAGTTCAGTAAGCTGCCTCCATCCAGAAACCAGATGGTTTGTCAGCAATCAGTGGCTTTTCCTCGTTTAGATTGGCCTGAGAAGTTACCATCTACTGCTTTTGGCCACTCACCTACAGACAAGGGACAATTTAAAGTGACCAGTTAACTTAGCAGGACTTCTTCAGGAAACCTTCATGGGAGAACATGTAAGAACCACATGGGCAGCACCAGAGATTAGGATTAAACACAAGTCACTGGAACTGTGAGGCAGCAATCTAACAGTAGCGTTACAATGCCATTCTGCTACGCCGGTGCGTTTTGGAAACTCAGAATTGTGTGTTACCATTTCAGCAATGACTTCAAGCTAACTGCAAATTAGCAGGTCAATAACTACCTGCTGCAACAGTTCTCTTAACTTTTTTTTGTTAAAGTTACCAGTCAGAATGTTTTGGCTCAAAATAATTAGAATCACTACTGTTGTGACTCTTATATTTCTTCACTGTTCCCTATTTTAAAATAAATATATTTATTCTGGAACTGTGTGTATGTGAAGGCAAATCCTTGACTTAAGAAGGCAGGAGACAGATGCATTGCCACAATTATGATCTTCCCCTGCACCCATGCAGTAGGGATTCTGTTCCATGTGGCAGTTAGTTGGAGGCAAACTGAAGTTTATGTAACATTAACCGGAATGATAATGGAAGCAGATTCAGCAGTAGCTTTCAGAAAGGGTTTGAATGAATGCTTAGGAAAGGTTGTAAGTGCTGGATAAAGCGGAAACAGCAAGGAGGTAGGACAGGTGTGATAGCTTTTCAAAAGAGCATCACAAGGGCTGAATGACTTGTCAATGACATGTGAATAGGTGCAGAGGAAAATCCAAAACTCGCCTGAGCCCAGCAGCACAATTCCTGGAGTCAATATCCAGCTGATGTAGTCTCTGCTCATCTCTCTCACTGTGATAGATCATGTTAATAACTAGTGACACTGAGACAGCAACATATATGGCTGTAATTGCAGGCTTCAAACATTGCTCAATAGGCACAACAAAATCTTGGTTGGGGGGTGCAAAATAAATTACGAATCAGAACCATAGTTGTCTTGTCCCTGTTGCCAACCATCAATAGGGAGTGATGCTCAAAGAACAATAAACTATCAAGTAAAGAGTGTTAAAGGCTAATGGGGGTCACAGTCCTACAGCACAGAAACAGGACCCTCGGCCCAACTCATCCATGCCGACTAAGATGCTCCATCTAAGCTAGTCTCATTTGCCCATGTTTGGCCCTTATCACCTCTGACAGCCCTAGACAGCCATTGCCTCCACCCGAGGCTAAGTCTGAGACAGCGCCCCCATGTGGTCCTGGACTTTCTTACCACTGTAAATAGAACAAACCTTGTGAGTTCACCCTATTGCGAGTTTCGGTGTGGTCAGTGCCTGGCCTCGTCCCCCCACACCACACTCTCTAAACCTTTCCTCTTGGTATACAAATCCAGGTGCCTTTTTAAATGCAAACTGCCCTTCCATATCTCTAGTTTCCCTCTCCCCTGACTCTCAGTCTGAAGAAGGGAATAGACCTGAAACATCGCCCATTCTTTCTCTCCAGAGATGCTGCCTGTCCCGCTGGGTTACTCCAGCATTTTGTGTCTATCTTCCATATGATCGTGGCTTATCAATGCTGGCCTCAACTCTCCCAGTTCCCCATAACCATCCTGGACCTTTCAAATATTTATCTATCTCCACCTATCTAGAAACCTTCCTGGAAACACTTGTACCTAGAAGGGTGTCCAAAGCTCCTTCATTATCTTGACCAGGTAACTCTAATCCCCCTGGGAAGATTCCCCCATCTTCCTCTCAGCATCACAGCATTCAGTCATTCAGTAGCAATACTTCCCAGTAGTTAGAAGAGTGCTGTTTTGTATTTAAGAGGCTGCAAGTAAAGATAATTCTTGAGGGTTTTTAATCTAAGATGTTCACTCCACAGAGATGCCCGAGATACTAAGTGTTTCCAGCATTTTCTCCTTTTATTACTGCAAAAGATCACACCTGCTGATCTAGAGAGTGGCAACTGTGAGAACTTCCAAAGCATCAGTGGGATACGATGAAGTGAAACAAACCGTCTGTTCAGTGTGGGGTTACACATGGAAACACCATAATGTCTTTTGCAATTTAGGATACAAAAAGCTGGAGTAACTCAGGGGGTCAGGGGGTCAGACACCATCTCTGGAGAAAAGAAATAGGTGACGTCTCGGGTCGAAACCCTTCTTCTTGATCAGGATCTTAGTTTTGATGCTTTCTTCAGGCTGCTGCACTGTGATGTTTTGACTCCAGAATGGTATAATTGATAAACAAATAGCACTAATTTATGAGAACATTAAGCAGGACAAATTACAAATGTAAAAGCATCAATGTCGAACAGCTGTGGAAAGTAATCCATTTCACCTCTGGTGCTCTGGTGCTGTTGGAGGGCACCAGGCCATTTAATTCCACGATGCTCCATATGGCCTCAACATTGAATGGCAAAGCTCCAGCATCACAAACAGTTTATATATATTTTTTCCCCCTTCATTTCTTCAGCTTGTGCCACTGCTGAAGATCAGATGCAAACATCAGAGCGCGGAAAATCACAAGTCATATTTACACTAGCACTGATGGTGGGGATACCAATAGTAATCCACCCTCTGGCCTTTAATCCTCTTAACATTACGTTTCAATCTCCACAAATCTAGCTCCTTTACAAATACATCCATTTCAAATTAGAGCTTTGTACCCAAGCACCACATTCAATCACTGCTGACATGAAACTGATTCAGGCAGAACCAGCAGATAATGATCCAAGTGCAAAGTTTTCCCCAGTCAAATTCTGATGTTTTGACACCTTCACACTGAGGTGTCAAGCTGTCCTATATGGAACGTTAGACATAAAACGCTGGAGTAACTCAACGGCTCAGGGGAGCATCTCTGGAGAAAAGGAATAGGTGACATTTCGGGTTGGAGTCCTTCTGTCAGGAATGTTTCTCATGTTGGTAATTTTGCACACAAAAAGAGTAATCGTATTCACCTTCTACCTGAAGTTTCATGAGCGTGTCTGGGTATTGCGTTTCACTGGAATTGAATATTTGTCAAATCGGAGCCCTGATTCCACGGGATCCAATACACAAAATGGACCAGATCGGACAAACACTGAAGAAGGGTCTCGACCTGAAACGTCACCCATTCCTTCTCTCCAGAGATGCTGCCTGACCCGCTGAATTACTCCAGCATTGTGTGTCTATCTTTGGACAAACACTTGATCGTTTACTTCAGTTACATTGGAACATAGAAACATAGAAAATAGGTACAAGAGGAAACTATTTGGCCCTTCGAGCCAGCACCGCCATTCATTGTGATCATGGCTGATCATCCACAATCAGTAACCTGTGCCTGCCTTCTCACCATATCCTTTGATTCCACTAGCCCCTAGAGCTCTATCTAACTCTCTTTGAGTTGAAAAGATATGATATAACATTGAGACAACAAAGAAAAAACTTACTTGGACTTCAATGGAAATGTACTGATGGATTATCCCCAGATTATCGCCAGCATTTGGTGGCGGGAGCTGGGAGTGTTTCATTGTGTTGCTCGAGCCATCATGCTGGAGGTGCCGACGTGTTGGAACAGTCAGGCACATTGTGAGCAATTACGCAGGAAAACAAGAGTGGATAGAGAGGTGGGGATAACAGAGAAGCTTGCACTGATGCTCATTCACCATTCTGAATCATTCACGTGGCACATCACACCTGCTGCTTTCACTCACTCGCTCTTGCTGTGGCTCAGAGAAAGCAGGCTTCATGTTTGGTGTATGTCCCATGTCAGCAGCCATGTAACGTATCCACCTTGCATGCCAACTTGGAAACATGAAAAGCTGTATTTTGAATGGAATTCTGCACTCGGATCATTCAAAAGGATTCTGCAAGTGCACCCGGCCAAAGAATAGGTTTGGCACAGTGCTTGCGGCTGGCTGTTAGTCTCTGACACAAGCTGACATGCAGCAAGCAGACATGCTCGCTTTCATTTTATCTAAACTGCCTGAGCTTGCAAAGGCCTTCACCCAGGGAGAGACCTTGCTGCCATCAACGGAGAGCTCTGTGGGGATTCAATGAACTGCATACAAGGACCTGGCAGAGTAGCTCTGGTTGGCTGCAGTCAGAGGCTATTTATCATCCACCACACTTACTATAGTTGACTTTAGAAAATAAATGTTAAGCTGGTTTTTTTTTAATCAATCAGTTGGTAGGGCACATTAATTGTGAAAGAATGAATCTTGTTATTTCCTTGCGGTTGAAGAGGGTTATTTTTGGCTAAAATATTTACTGCCAAGCCCCAGGTAAATATCCAATCTAAGATATTTTCTCATACTGCTGAAACCATGGTTACAATTCTGGTCTAGTACAAAGTGCCAGTCACATCCCTCATTAAATGAACGTATGTAAAGTGCCAAACTGCATGCTATTGATGCATTAACTCTTTTGAGTGCTCATTAAATCAAATTATTCCACAAAATTCAGGACAGGTGATAAATCGGAGCAGAAGTCCAATAATTTAAAGTCAGATTTTGTAATGTGGGACTGAGATGTTGCTTTGCATTATGCAACAGAAAAATGTGAACACCTCCCCTCTCCACCCCACACACCTCAACACAGTCCAATAAAAGGAGGCAGCAGGAAGCTACCTACAAAAGTAACAATGGGGCCAATTCAACACGTTTGCCGTTGAAGGACTGAGAAATCCAGAAGGACATGCAGTGGAATAAAATACATTTCACGGATGGTCAGATGCAGAATTTGCATTGCTATCGGTATCCCGCCTGACTGCTAAGCATGGCAGCCCCCTGATTATTTCTGTCTAATGCACTGGTATTCAAAGGACCTTGGTGTGTGGGTAGTGACAGGATATGTTTATTCCAATTACAATATATAAAATAAAGAAAGGCACAAATACGTTAGATAGCCAGTCTGTTTCCCATTGTAGGGGAGTCTAAAACAAGAGGACATAGATTTAAGGTGAGAGGAAGAAGTTTGGAAAGAAATCTAAGGGGTACATTTTTTCACACACCAACTAGTTGGTACCTGGAATGAGCTGCTAGAGTGAGAAACGGTAACAATATTTATGAGGCATCTGGGCAGGAGTTTGAATGAGCAAGGCATCGAGTGATATGGAGTTACTGCGGGCAAGTGGGATTAGTGTAGATGGTCAACATAGTCCTGATGGGCTGAAGGTTCTGTTTCTATGTCGTACAACTGCCTAATGCTCTAAGTCTGGTGCTGAAACACTGTAAATCTTGGACATCTGCCCAAGCAATGGCAAACACAGAAGCCTGAGACTTACAGAGTGAGACAAACTACAAGGCGTCCAGCCGTGGTGTGTTATCTTGCTGAGATTCCCCAGCATTACTACTGTTGGACTGAGACCCTGTTGATGTAACTGTGCATTTGTGCTCTGTTGATTTAGAAGCCAAAGGTAAGTTATTGATCTTCATTTATTTTCTAAACAGTTATCATTATTTCTACGTATTTTATGGGCTTAGATGAACTTTTATTCTTTTAGTTTTTTGCAAGTGATGGCATTATTTATTTACTTCAATTTTAATCTTTTTAAATGTCTGAATTTTGAACATCCAGAACAGGCTTTGAGTTGCAGCAAAGTCCTATCTGCAGATTTGCCTTCTGTCAAAGCCTGCCCCTGTCTCAGTGACAGAGTCACTACTACAGTACAACACCAGAGGCCCAGCCAACTTTAACTCCTCACCATCTGACAATGTGAAAAAGGCCCAGCAGATCACATTGAGATTTTGTCCCACAACATCCGGGTGAAGTACATGTGTGGAGAACATAGTTAATGATAATCAGGGGAAGGAATCAATGATGCTTATTAGAATAAACGGGGCAAAATTCCCTAGCACAGAAAAGATATAATAGTATAAAGGATACACAATAGACGATAGACAATAGACAATAGGTGCAGGAGGAGGCCATTCGGCCCTTCGAGCCAGCACCGCCATTCAATGTGATCATGGCTGATCATTCTCAATCAGTACCCCGTTCCTGCTTTCTCCCCATACCCCCTGACTCCGCTATCGTTAAGAGCTCTATCTAGCTCTCTCTTGAATGCATTCAGAGAATTGGCCTCCACTGTCTTCTGAGGCAGAGAATTCCACAGAATTACACATATTGAGGCTGGTAGTTGAAGCTGGGACTATCCCATCATTTAAGAAACAGTTGGACAGGTACATGGATAGGACAGGTTTGGAGGGTTATCGACCAAGCACAGGCAAGTGGGACTCGGGTAGCTGGGACATTGTTGGCGAGTTGGGCCGAAGGGCCTGTTTCCACACTGTATCAATCTATGACTCTCTATGACATAGTATAAGAAAAGGCATTATGCAATGAAAAATTGCCTTAATTAGAACCAGGGAATAAAGACCGATCCTGCCCTATCTGTCCCTTTAATTCAGGCCCTTGAGCCCTGTCAACATTCTCAGAAATCTTCTCTGCATCCTTTCCAGCACAATGGGATCTTGGAGCAGCAGGGTGACCAAAACTGAAAACCAAGTGCCATCTCCCCAACAGCAGGTTAAAAATTGGCTTAATTAGAAGCAGAGCAAGAATGCGCCCATTTCTGGGAATCAGTTAAATTTTGGACATTTGAAGGAGGCCAAATTTCCCATCGAGTCAATGTTGGCGCTGAGACCAATCCTATCAATCCAATCATTCCCCCATTTGTTATATCCCCCTTTTTTTACCCTTTTCATTGGGTCCACATCAGCCCATCAACATATTTTTTTTCCCAGCAAAGAATTTCCCCAGTTAATTGTACCAGTCGTGTATCATCTTAGTCTCATCTCCAGTGTACAAGAAACAGCAGATGCTGGAATCTTGAACAAAACACAAAGTGCTGGAGGAACTCAGCGGGTCAGTCAGCATCTGTGGATGGAATGGAAAGGTGATGCTTTGGGTCTGAAACCTTCCTCAGCCGATCCACTCCCTTCACAGGCACTGCCTTAGCCTTTTGATTTCCTCTGGAACTTTGTATTTTGGCGAAGTTCAGCCTTATTGGTTTGAAAATTATAATTGTTATTTAAACAGTGTAGCACCAGCTTTTACTAACATACTTCCACGATAAACGAGCTGAGTCTTACTTCTATGTCCACACTGAGCTAGTTCTCACATGCCACTGCACAGGTGGGGTGACTGCTTTCCCATGGAGATTTGGCTCACATTGACTCAGTGCCAAACCTCACGGTCATTCCAGGCTGCTGCTGCACATCTTCCAGTTTGCTGCTTTTAGTGGGCAATGGCCATACCCCATCCTCACACTGGAAGAGCGTGGCTTTGTATTACGGTATCTTGATTTTGAAACTTTGAGTCGAGATCACAACTGCTGGGCGAGGTGATGACAACTGTTTGAATTTGCAGTAGAACAACAAATTCCATGGCACTGCAACTGCAACAGAGCAATGCTGGTTCATGAACCGGCATGGTGGCGCAGTGGTAGAGTTGCTGCCTTACAGCGCTTGCAGCCCCTGAGACCCGGGTTCGATCCCGACTGCGGGTGTTGTCTGTCCGGAGTTTGTACGTTCTCCCCGCGTCCGCACGGGTTTTCTCTGAGATCTGCGGTTTCCTCCGACACCCCAAAGATGCACAGGTTTGTAGGTTAATTGGCTTGGGTATGTATGCTTGGTATAAGTGTAAATTGTCATAAGTGTAAATTGCCCCTAGTGTGTGTAGGCTTGTGTTAATGTGCGGGGATTGCTGGTCGGCGTGGACCCGGTGGGCCGAAGGGCCTGTTTCCACGCTGTATCTCTAAAACTAAAAAACTAAACAAAATCTTGAATTCGAAGGCCTTGATCCCAATGGATGCTTTGTAAGTGTTCGTGTGAACCAAAATGCTGGTGTCTGATATTAACATTTAACATCATTAATTGGCAGTCAAGTAATTGCAAGGCCATGATATTTTAAAATCAAATATGCAAAAGATGTTTTCACATAAAGCAATTTGTACTGTCTATTGTCTATTGTCTAATTTCAGAATTAATGAAATCGTCTGCAACAGAGTGCAGATGTGACAAGATGAAATGGGGACTGAAGTCAGATTCTTTAGCAATATGTTGTGTTGTACAGCCATTGCTTAAAGGCAGTGTAATAAGTGCGCAGTGACCCAACATTGTTACATAGAAATTAATCTGTTGACTTGTTCATGAGTGAAATGGCACAACATTTGTCGATGGCTTTGACTAATTTATCTTTCCTCAGTGCAGCTCATTGAATTTTTAAAAAAAAGTATTTGGTGAAGAAAGGACAACTTGTCACTTGTTACTTTTGCAATATTTAAAAACATATAGAAAGTAATGAGTATTATTCTTTCTTCAGTCCCAGATGAAGAAGGGTCTCGACCCGAAACGTCACCAATTCCTTCTCTCCTGACCTGCTGAGTTACTCCAGCATTTTGTGAATAAATACCTTCGATTTGTACCAGCATCTGCAGTTATTTTCTTATATTTATTTTACTTCATCATGTTCATATCATTTGGCCCATCTGACTCTTAGAACAATCCATCAATGCAATCATTCACTGCCTTGCTTTATTCTCTTTTTACCCTTCCTCTTCATAGAGAATGATTTATTCTGGACATAACGTTAGTCCATTTCCACCGAATTAAATTGGACACTTTTCCTGGATGTTGGTAATTAATTCTAAATGCCATAATTGTTGAATTTAAGCCGGTTTATAATCATGCACTCTTTCCTACAGAGTTTGCTAAACATGATCTGCACTGCACTATTCAGAAGCTGAAAGCAAAGGGAATACAATATCTATCGTTAAATACCAGGAAACTGAGTATAGAAGTTGGGAGGTCAAGTTGAAGTTGTATAAGGCGTTGGTGAGGCCGCATTTAGAATATTGTGTTCAGTTCTGAGCACCATGTTATAGGAAAGATGTTGTCAAGCTGGAATGGGTACGGAGAAGATTTATGAGGATGTTGCCAGGACTAGAGGGTCTGAGCTATAGGGAGAGGTTGAGTAGGCTGGGACTCTATTCCTTGGAGTGCAGGAGGATGAGGGGTGATCTTATAGAGGTGTATAAAACCATGAGAGGAATAGATCGGGTAGATGCACAGAGTCCCTTGCCCAGAGTCGGTGAATCAAGGACCGGAGGACATAGGTTTAAGGTGAAGGGGAAAAGATTTAATAGGAATCTAAGGGATAACTTTTTCACACAAAGGGTGGTGGGTGTATGGAACGAGCTGCCAGGGGAGGTAGTTGAGCCAGGGACTATCCCAACATTTAAGAAACACTTAGGCAGGTACATGGATTGGACAGGTTTGGAGGGATACGGACCAAACGTGGGGAGGTGAACTAGTGCAGATGGGACATGTGGGCCAGTATGGGCAAGTTTGAGCGAAGGGGCTGTTTCCACCTTGTATCACTCTATGACTCTATGAAAGTTACTCGATCCTGCAACCAAATAAGGGACTCTCCGAGGAATACAGGTCACTTTACCCTTTCTGTGGTCTATTTCAAAGATTGAATTGGAAGAACTCCACCAATTAGAGTGATGGAGTCACACAGCATGGAAACAGGCCCTGTAGTCCATGCCAACAAGGTGCCCCATCCATACTAGTCCTATCTACTTGTATTTGGCCCGTATTCCTCTAACCTTTCCTATCCATGTATCTGTCCAAAGTCTTTTAAATGTTGTTATTCTAACTGCCTCAAATACTTCTCGAGTAGGCCATTCTGTACACCCACCACCCATTGTGTGAAAAAGTTGCTACTCAGGTTTCTATTAAATCTTTTCCCTCTTGAAGATTCCCTCTTATCTTAAGCCTATGCCCTCCAGTTCATAATCCTCCTGCTTCGGGAAAATGATTTTATGCATTCACCTTATATATTCCCCTCATGATTATATATATCTTTATAAGATCTTCCCTCAGTCTCCTGCACTTCAAGGAATAAAGTTCTAGGCTGCCCTATCTCTTCCTATAGTTCAGACCCTCGAGTCCTGTCAACATTCTCATAAATCTTCTCTGCACCCTTTCCAGCATAATAGGATCTTACCTACAGCAGGGTGACCAAAACTGAAAACCAAGTGCAGTCTCATCAACAACTTGAATGACTGCAATGTAACATCCCGGCATCTAAACTGAATTCCCTGACTGAAGAAGGCCGGTGTGCCAGAAGCTTTTTTCACCCCCTATCTACCCATGATACTACTTCCAGGTGATTATAGAAGACGGTCTGGGAGGCATCGTACCTCGGTGATTACTGACACAAGTGAATGAAGTGCCTAGTTATTCACAAAATGCTGGAGTAACTCAGCAGGTCAGGCAGCATCTCGGGAGAGAAGGAATGGGTGACGTTTCGGGTCGAGACCCTTCTTCAGACTCCCGAGATGCTGCCTGACCGGCTGAGTTACTCCAGCATTTTGTGAATAAATATCTTCGATTTGTACCAGCATCTGCAGTTATTTTCTTATACTAATGAAGTGCCTAGAGTCATCACTTAAAACAATACAACCTCCATTAAGCTCAGATCTACATAAGCTATTATTGTTTGTTTGTTTTTAATGTGTACATATGTGTGTGTGTGTGTGTGTGTGTATACGTGTGTATATATATATATATATGTGTGTGTGTGTGTGTGTGTGTGTGTGTGTGTGTGTGTGTGTGTGTGTGTGTGTGTGTGTGTGTGTGTGTGTGTGTGTGTGTGTGTGTGTGTGTGCATGTATGTGTGAGTATGTGTATATACATTATATACGTACTGAACTTTTTCTCTCTCATTTATTATACTGTTCACAGTGTACCATGTTTACATATTCTGTTGTGCAGCTGCATGTGAGAATTTAATTGTTCTCTCTGGGACGTATGACAATAAAACACTCTTGACTCTTGTCTCTTGAATCTGAGACATCTTTACAAATAAATCGTCGTTTAATTTGTGTAGTCATAGTTTCTATAAATGAGGTGTTCAAAGCACACACACCAGTTTTGTGCCCCAGTACACTACTTACAGTATATCTCCTCAAATCCATTGAGGAGATATCCATTGAATGGTTGCTGTCATTTCCCTGCCAAAAATATGGCTTTATTTCCTGAAGAGTTTGGCACACTGTTGCAACAAATGTAAGTTGACAACCCAGATCTTAAAACTTCAAAAATTAGTGATACTGCAGTCAAGTGTGAAGAGACTACACATCCTCCTTTATCTTTCAAATGTTTCAAAACTTAACAAATCCCACAATTTGTTTTGAAGAATTTCAAATAAATGTTAACCTAACTCTGTAATTTAGAGTTGCTTTCAATATTCCCTCAATCTTGATGCCGCTACTAAATGTTTCACTGAGTTAAAGTGGGAATCCATCACAATCCAGGGGCATAGGAATGACCTGCTTAATTCCCATTTTTAGTCAACGTTTGCAAAGAGGTGTTAAAGTAAACACACTTCACAGATTATTAAAAAGCAAAAGATTAAGGGCAAGTCATGGATGGCAGTTTCAGTGGCTATTTTTTATATATGGCATAATTCAGTACATTTGTTCAGTTTAAGTAACATCAGAAGATCTCCAAATGAATGGTGGTTCTATCCTTAGCTGGCTTTACAGCAATTGGCCACATCAGGTTCCAATCGCATCATCTAGTCTCATAAGATCATAAGATCAGAACTGATAGGAACAGAAATAGGCCATTCGGCCCATCAAGTCTACCCCGCCATTCAATCATGGCTGATCTATCTCGCCCTCCTAACCCCATTCTCATGCCTTCTCCCCATAACCTCTGACACCCATACTAATCAAGAATCTACCTATCTATGCCTTATATATATCCACTGACTTTGCCTCCACAGCCTTCTGTGGCAAAGAATTCCACAGATTCACCACCCTTTGACTAAAGAAATTCATCCTCATCTCCTTCCTAAAGGAACGTCCTTTAATTCTGAGGCTGTGACCTCTAATCCTATTCACCCCCACCAGTGGAAACATCCTCTCCACATCCACTCTATTCGATCCTTTCACTATTCTGTACGTTTCAATGAAGTCCCTCCTCATTCTTCTGAACTCCAGCGAGTACAGGCCCAGTGCTGACAAACGCTCATCATAGGTTAACCCACTCATTCCTGGGATCGTTCTTTGTAAAACCTCCTTTGGACCCGCTCCAGAGCTAGTCCCAGCAAGGCAAGGGTGCAGTCAGATTTGCCTTCTGAAAGGACAGGAAAATATTTTATTCCTCAGGTCAGGCAGCAATGAAGACAGTCCATCTGCCTATTTTCTTTCATCCTGCAGACATATCAAATGTAATGGTGTCCAGTTGTTACTTAAATAAGCCCAAAGACCTGCTGTGTAGCAGTTGATGAGATTCTTTGTCTAACCTGATTTGCCATTCCTAATACTGAAACAATTGCCAAGTACCATTTTCAGCACCTGTTTTTTTAAAACTCGAGTGACCTGATTCATAGCGATTTTCTGGAGCACAGGTGTCGTTTGGTCAGTCCAAAGTGCAAATGATGTTATCAACTAGCACAATGACCTTTCTTCAATAAGGACTGGCATTTATGGGGTGGTTAGGAAACATGGATACTGGGTGATGTGTCCCCCCTCCCTCCTCCTCCTCATCAACTCATCTCTCCATAATAAGTATTGTGCTTTGACAGCCATGGGGAATGTACTTTAATGCATTCCCAATTTTGAGGTCTGGTTATATTCAGCAGCAAAAACAGACAAACAGAGGGAGACCCAAGGAACTGCAGATGCTTGCATCAAGCACAAAGTGCAGGAGTAACTCCATGGGACAGGCAGCATCTCTGGAGGACAAAGATAGGCAGTGTTTCGGGTCAGGGTCCAGATGCATTGAAATAGATGGGGGGGGGACTAGAAATAAGTGGGGGAGGACAAAGCCTGGTGAACAATAGCCTGATGTAGGTGAGGGGGGGTTTTGATGAACAGATAAGTGGATAAAGGCTCGAGATGAAAAAGACACGAAATGGTGACAAAGGGGACGCAAGGAGAAATAAAGGGGGTCAGATAATGGGAGAAGATAAGTGATATGGATGGGAATGGGGTGGGGGAAGATAGAAAAATGGATGACCTGGAGGAGGGACGGGTGGATGGAGGAGGAAGATGTATCTAGGTGATCGGGGTGCAAGGAAGTGGAAAGAAAGATGTGTTTGAGTTGGGGGGGGTGGGGGGGGGGGGAAGGGGAAGGCTAAGCTGGCTGGGTGCGTTGAGGAATGGGACTTGATTCGAAATTGGAGAATTCAGTGTTGCTGATGGGTGGAATGGAATAGTTTATTGTCACATGTCACAAGGCAGAGTGAAGTTCTTTGCTTGCATACCCAGGGTATACAAATAGCAGCCACCTACGACAAAGTTATAATGTACGCCAGCACCCCCTTTGTTCTCCCCCCCCCCCACAGTGGCTCCTCCTTTGTTCCCTCCCCCCCCCCCCACAGCGGCTCCCCCCCCACGCCGGTCCTCCATTGTTCTTCCCCTCCTCCCCTCATGGGTTGCAGGTCACCCAAGTGTAACATGAGGTGGTTGTTCTGCCATCTTGCCTGTGGCCTCACTCTGGAAGTGGAGGAGGAAAAAGGACAGGCAGGGCGGTGTGGGAATGAGAAGGGGGATTGTAGTGGCTAGCGACCAGGAGCTCCAGTTGACCACGAGCCCCAACATTGTCCACCCAACACCAAATCCAATCCTTTACCTGTCATGGGAAGAGATTACCAGGCTGATTCAAGTAAGGTTGAAGGATGTGCTCAAAGACTCCTTGAAAAAAATACATGATCTCCACTGACACCTGGAAATCCAGGTACACGATTGTCCTAAGCGGAGAAGAAACATTTGGGATGGCATCATGAACCTTGGGGCCATGCATCTGGAGCACACAGGAGCCCGGTGTTGGAGACGGAAGGAGCAGACCACTTCACAAACGACACCCTGCCTCATCTGTGGAACAGTCTGCGGTTCCCACATTGGCCTCTTCAGATGTCTCAGAATCTCCAACATCAGTGTGGAAGTTAGTCATCCTCAATCTCAAGTGAGAAGAAGACCTTCCCTCCCAGGAGCCTGTGGAGGATTGACAGGGACCCTGCAAACTCTGTACACTGCTTCTCTTGAGCAATAGTTCCAATGGAAGTGAAAATGTGTAGATGACCCCAACCGTTTTTTTTAACGATGACTTTCACCAATTTTGTGATTTATTTTTGCTTTGCAAGTCCACACAACATCCATTCTGCACATCAAAAACGGGAGCGATCTAATTTTTAGTCAAAATGTGTAGGTAGGAACTCCAGACGCAGGTTTACACCGAAGATAGACACAAAATGCTGGAGTAACTCAGCGGGACAGGCAGCATCTCTGGAGAGAAGGAATGGGGGACGTTTCGTGTCGAGACCGAATGGTCTCAACCCGAAACGTCCCCCATTCCTTCTGAGTTACTCCAGCATTTTGTGTCTAGCTAATTTTCTGTTACATGGATTACATAAAGGCTTTTCACTGTACCTCACCTTCAAACTGTATCCCAGTGCATGTGACAATGCCAAACCAATACCAATAACAATATTCTCAGAATAGGAATGAGATTTCTCTCATCTTTTTGTTAATTCTATTCTCCAGCTGCGCTCTGACAATGTTCAACCACGTCCTTCCTCACTCACATGTGAATCTCTATGATACTGGATTCATTAAAACTTACAATTCAATAATTCTTCTGATTATTAACATCAGCTATGCAGATACCAAGGGAGACCAAAGGCATACCATCACTCATGTAACATTCCATTTGTTTGTTTAAGAGGAAATTAATGGCAAAGATTGGAAGCAAATATATGTTAAATTCTCTTGCATTTATACACCGATCAGCCAAAACATTATGACCACCTGCCTAATATGCGGTTGGTCCTCCATGTGCAGCCCCATACGCAGCAGGGTGCGATGCACTGTGTATTGTGACACATTCCTCCCATGACCACCATTAAAATTTTGTGATTTGTGCCACAGTCGACCTTCTGTCAGATTGGACCAGATGGGATAGCCTTCGTTGCCCTCGCGCATCCTGCCTTACTGTGACCATAATGTTACTCCATCTTTAAAATAGCTAATATATTGACAACTATTTTTCAGATGCATTGCTCTCTTAATTATAGTTTTATCCTGATAAAACTGAATCACAATTCGCAAATGCCAGTGTTCTGACAAACCATTGACGGGAGACCTTTGTAAATGTGTGTTTTGTTTCAGAATATGCATGGACTTTGTAGATTAGTTCAGAGATACAGCGCGGAAACAGGCCCTTTGGCCCACTGAGTCCACACCGACCAGCGATCCCCGCACATTAACACTATCCTACGCACACTAGGGGCAATTTACATTTACATCAAGCTAATTAACCTACAAGCCTGTACGTCTTTGGAGAGTGGGAGGAAGCCAAAGGTCTCGGAGAAAACCCACGCGGTCACGGGGAGAACGTACAAACTCTGTACAGACAAGCACCGGTAGCCAGGATCGAACCTAGGTTTCTGGCACTGTAAGTGCTGTAAGGCAGCAACTCTACCGCTGAGCCACTGTGCTGCCCTGTTTAAACCCTGTTTAAAATGCCCTGTTTAAACTCATCATTTTATTTGCAACTGAGACCATTTCATGAGAAAAGTGTGCACAATATTTGTTAAAATGATGAATTCCTGCCTTGATGTCCACCTTCAAGCTATGAATATTTATTTTACTGGAAACTGATGAACTGACTGGAAAATATCAGCAAAAGCACAATGGAAATATTCAATAATTCCATGAAGGAGTTAGGTGAAAGGCTTGAATATTATTTTATCTACCTCCACTAACGCAATCCCGCCCACTCCTTGTCTGAGCGTTGAGAAGGTAGAATGAAGTGGAAATATATGTTGAAAATAGACTCAAAATGCTGGAGTGACTCAGCAGGACAGGCAGCATCTCTGGCAAGAAGGAATGGGTGATGTTTTGGGTCGAGACCCTTCTTATAAATACTGCCTGTTTGGATAAGTGAATTTACTGTTGGGAATAGGTGTACAAGGGAGGGAGGGGAAGGGAAAGAGACTTCCTCTGTGTGCAATGCAGCGACAGAACAAAGACCGAATCTGCCTACTGTACCCATCACAATAGTGCAAGTGCAGGTGGCCGTTGACTGGTTTGGTGTTGGCCATTGCTTCAAACCTGATTTAAAACTAAGGCAGCTCAATTTCTGAGTGATTACACAGTGGGGAAGCAGGAATCAGGATAGAAAGAGAACGGGAGACTTCATGTAAACAAGCATGTTCTGCAAAAGAAGTGTGGAAAGGAGTCTTTTGAGATGGTGGAAGAGAGAAATGTCTTCTTGATAACTTATTGGAACAGATTCCCAGTGTTTGTGCCAGGAGATATCCGGTTATCCCACTGTTGTAGAGCTAGAAAATCAGCTTAAATCAGCATTAGCATCATATGCCCTGTCCATTGTGCTGCTGGAAGCATCTTAAACTCTTCCCGGTGGGAATGGGTGGCCAGACATTCAGCACAGAAGCAGCCGATTGATCAAACCCATTGACAAAGGTCAAAACTGTCGCTACTGGGGACAGCAGCATTGACACAGCAACAAGGTAGTCAATAATACTTTGATGAAGAGCAGTAATTTGAAGCTATGCACCTATTGATCCCATGCTACCAAAACTTGATGAGGCTTGCTTATCAACGTTGATATCCTTGCCTTCAATGCACAATGCACATTTAGTCTCCTGCACTGTCAACACATTGATGGCATGGTTACAGTGGGAGCTGTAACATTATCTGGGTCCATAATCAATGATTCATATGTGTAGGAAAGAACTGCAGATGCTGGTTTAAATCGAAGATGGACACAAATTGCTGGAGTAACTCAGCAGGACAGGCACGTTTTGGGTCCTTCTTCAGAAATTGGTCTCACTTGAAGATTTTCATCAAACCATAGTTTCGATAAGACTACCGAGAAAAACTGGATGGAAACTCTTAAAGTGGAAGTTCATCATTGTATGGTGCGTTCAATCTGGTCAATGGCACACCATTTTTGGTTTAGCACTAATCAACCTTTCCTCTACCAGTATCCTCCCTTCCTCTACTACCCCACCCCTCCACCACTAGGGTCTCACTCCAAAATAAGGGACAAACGGTGACGTCACCACCCCACGCCCCACGTGATCTCACCCAGCCAGTGGCCACATGCTCCCACTCCACCAATGGCGGCCGCCCGGGCCGGGAGGTGGGTTGCTATGCAACCTCCATTAGGTGGCGCCCGGGCGTCCGAGCCTACCCTGTCCGGGCCTACCCTGTCCGGGCCTACCCTGTCCGGGCCTACCCTGTCCGGGCCCACAGTGCACCCACCCACCCCGGGCCTAATATGGAACAAGGGTAGTCCCGTACGGGACAAACTAATTTAGCCCAATATACGGGACGTCCCGTCTAATACGAGAACGTTGGCAACCCTATCCACACTCCCCTTCCTCCTCACTATTACCACTCCCCTCCCCCACACCTCTCCCCAACCCCATATTCCTCCCCTCCTCCACGCCCCTCCCCCATACCCCTCTACTCCCGCAAACCTCTACCCCACACCCCCCTCCACCCATCCCCTCCCCCACACCCCTTCGCCACATCCCTCCCCTCACCTACACCCCTCCCCCTCTCCCCACCCCTCCCCACTCTTCTCCTCTACCACCAGCCTCCCCTCATCCATCACCGTTCTTTTCCCTCACCATCCTCCCCTCCACCGCCCCTCCCCTGCTCTTCCTCACCACCTCCTCCACTCTTCCACCATGCCCTTTCCTTCTCCACCAACCCCTCCTCTCACTCACCATCCCCTCCCTTTCTCCATCACCCGCCTACCCCCCTACATCACTCCTCCCCCCCTCACTATCCCCTCCACTCCTCCACCATCCACTTCACCCCACCTACACCATCCCCTCCCCTTCTCCACCATCCCCCCCCCCCCCCCTCTCAGATATCCACCAACAGCAACCTCTGGGATGTTCCCAGAATATCCCTAAAATTAAACAACAGAGTTTAGTTTAATTTAGTTTAGAGATATAGCAGGGAAACAGGCCCTTCGTCCCATCGAGTCTATGCCAACCAGCGATCCCCGCACACTAATACTATCCTACACATACTAGGGACAATTTTTTCAATTTTACCAAAGCCAATTAGCCTACGAACCTGTACATCTTTGGAGTGTGGGAGGAAACCTGAGCTCCCAGAGAAAACCCTCGCAGGTCACGGGGAGAACATACAAACTCCGTACAGACATCACCCGTGGTCAGGGTTGAACCCAGGTCTCTGTTAGGCACCAACTTTACCGCTGCGCCCATGTGCCACCATATTTTCTATCAGCTATTCAGCCTTTTGTTTTACATGTCCATTAAGAGGATGCAAAATAAGGGCTGAAATGAACGGAAGAGCCACTGTTATTTCATTAAAGTATCTCATCTCAAGAGTTCCTTGAATTATATTTTGTCACATGGTACGGAGATGGGCTCTCTTAGTTTTCAATATATTTACATGTGAGGAAGATTTAATAAACGCATGCTGCTGGCAGGTGTCGGCTCCCTGTTGAGGATGCTTTTCTGTTACAGTAGCTCAAAGGCCTCCTTCATTTCAAGACTGACTGAGGATGTAACTAGCAAAATAGACAGCGGAGAGCCAGTGGATGTGGTGTACCTCGACTTTCAGAAAGTCTTCAACAAGGTCCCACATAGGAGATTAGTGGGCAAAATTAGAGCACATGGTATTGGGGGTAGGGTACTGACATGGATAGAAAATTGGTTGACAGACAGAAAGCAAAGAGTGGGGATAAATGGGTCCCTTTCAGAATGGCAGGCAGTGACTAGTGGGGTACCGCAAGGCTCGGTGCTGGGACCGCAGCTATTTACAATATACATTAATGACTTGGATGAAGGGATTAAAAGTAACATTAGCAAATTGCAGATGACACAAAGCTGGGTGGCAGTGTGAACTGTGAGGAAGATGCTATGAGGTTGCAGGGTGACTTGGACAGGTTGTGTGAGTGGGCGGATGCTTGGCAGATGCAGTTTGATGTGGATAAGTGTGTGGTTATCCACTTTGGTGGTGAGAATAGGAAGGCAGATTATTATCTGAATGGTGTCAAGTTAGGAAAAGGGGACGTACAACGAGATCTGGGTGTCCTAGTGCATGTCACTGAAAGAAAGCATGCAGGTACAGTAAGCAGTGAAGAAAGCCAATGGAATGTTGGCCTTCATAACAAGGGGAGTTGAGTATAGGAGCAAAGAGGTCCTTCTACTGTTGTACAGGGCCCTAATGAGACCACACCTGGAGTACTGTGTGCAGTTTTGCTCTCCATATTTGAGGAAGGATATTCTTGCTATTGAGGGCGTGCAGCGTAGGTTTACTAGGTTAATTCCCGGAATGGCGGGACTGTCGTATGTTGAAAGACTGGAGCGACTAGGCTTGTATACACAGGAATTTAGAAGGATGAGAGGGGATCTTATTGAAACATATAAGATTATTAAGGGGTTGTACATGTTAAAGGCAGGAAACATGTTCCCAATGTTGGGGGAGTCCAGAACCAGGGGCCACAGTTTAAGAATAAGGGGTAGGCCATTTAGATCGGAGATGAGGAAAAATGTTTTCAGTCAGAGAGTTGTGAATCTGTGGAATTCTCTGCTTCAGGTGGCAGTGAAGGTCAGTTCTCTGAATGCATTCAAGAGAGAGCTAGATAGAGCTCTTAAGGATAGCGGAGTCAGGGGGTATGGGGAGAAGGCAGGAACGGGGTACTGATTAAGAATGATCAGCCATGATCACATTGAATGGTGGTGCTGGCTCGAAGGGCCGATTAGCCTACTCCTGCACCTATTGTCTATTGTCTATTGTCTATTGTCTAAATTTATTTGCGCCAGTCAAAAAATGTTTGCTGCATTCCTTTCGCGTGCGTTGTGAAACCATTCCAGGTCACCTAAAGAATGCGCGGTGACTTTGGAATGATTTATTGCATTGAATCATAAGCAGTGAATTTATCTCATTTATGTGCAAGTGTATTCATTACAAAATAAATCATGCTGAGAAGGGACTGATTTACTTGCTTGCTGTGCTTGGATGCTTTGGCATTGATGCTATGCTGATACTTGCGACCGGATTTGCTGAAAACCTCAGTCTCCTGAGGATGCGTGAGTAATTCTTTGTTTAATTTACAAAGTCGTTTGTGGCAATATGTGGCTGTGAGTTGGTTGAAGAGGCGACTCAGGAAATGATGGCAAGGCCTAAATGAGTATTGCAAATTCTTTCTTCGACAGACTAGGCTTTTGCTTTTATTGTATAAGTATTAAAAATCCATGAAAGGGCAGTTATGGCTAAATTACTGTGCCATTTTGATTCTCAAAAACAAAGAGTCCCGAGAAAAACATTAAATTGCCCAATGATTTTAAGTAATTAAATAAACTCAAAGATATGCAAGTTAAGGGCTCCTTGTTTCTGAATCCTTAATCAGCTACATCCCAGGACCTGACATGTACTTTATATGTGATAGCTGGGGCTCAAACAGGTGGATGATACCTCCATTTGTCTGCCACGTACAGTAGTTTCAGCATCATAAATAGAAGCAATGACACTCCAGCACATACCATCCAGCCTATTGCTCATTGCCAATGGGGACTCATAGACGTTTCTCAGCCTACTCAACAATGTCCAGCTTGTAAAATTGTTTACATATGCTGCTTTCACATGGAAGCCCCTTTGGAACATTTTATCATTTAATTAGATAAATGCAGATGTCAGGCCTTGGCCCATTGTGGGAATATTGGATTTAGCTGGGAGGCAATGCATCTGACAAGTACATGACAGCATAGTTTGGAAAGTTGCATTTGAAAAATGGATTTTCTGAAGATATTGGCTTATTCCGGATCATTTATTCAACCAATTACTTTTATGGTCTCTATGAAACTACATGATAGAAATATGAATCAAGATAGCAAATGTTAAGATCTACATGGACATTGATTTCAACTGCAATACTAACACCATCTCCAAGGAAGTCATAGAGTCATGTGTCAGAAACAGGCCCTTAGGCCCAACACATCCATGATGTCTATCACATACTATCTATACTAATCCCTATTTTAGCACTCGGCCCACAGCTATACACTTTGGCCAATTCAAGTGCTTGTCCCATTGCTTCTTAAGGATAGAATTAGTTGGTTTATTGTAGGAAATGCAGGGGAAATTTCTACGATGTTACTTTAGAATTGTAAACCTGAATGACAAGCTACCAATGCGCTACAGCTTCAAAGAAGGCCTTTGTTTTGCAATAAGGCTTGATTTACAGAATTATGGAATGCCACAGCTGAGAAGGAGATCACTGGGGCCATCATGGCTGTGCTGGCACTGTGAAGGAACTATCCAATTAGTCAAACAGCACTCCACTTTCCCTGCAGCTCCGGAAATCTTTCCTTTACACCCAATTAATTCTCAAAAGTTAGAACTAAGTTTTCTTCCACCATTTCAGGCAGTTCTTTCCTCGTCAGAAGGTGAAAGGAAGTATTATTTCCATGCATTATTAAGTCCAGTGAATTGATCATCTTTGGCACAGACGCAAATGACTGCACTTACACGCTGTCAGCGTGTTGTTTGAGCAGATTGGCCCTCATTACTCTGGTTTGCCCTGACTGGCAAGGTGCCTGAGCTCACCAATCCTTTGGCCTTGAAGCTCACGCGTACCCGCGGTGGGTGCCCAGGTACATTGCTGCACAGTGTGGCCAGCTGACAGTGAGGCCTTGTGGAGTGCAGGAGATTTCTGACCGTGAGCATTTGAGAGGCATTTGGAGCTGGTTAACAACTTCCCCCAGGGCTGAAGTCACTGCGGATTCAATTTCAGAGGAATCCATTAGTCCCAAGCTTGGTTGACGGAGAGTGAAAGTCAGAAACATTAAAACAAAAGCTTTTTTTGGTCTTTTTTATGGACTCATAAAGTCATAGAGTCATACAGTGTGGAAACAGGCCCTTCAGTCCAACTTGCCCAACTTGTCAACATGACCCATCAACAATAGTCCCCACCTGCCTGCATTTGGCCCATATCCCTCTAAACCTGTCCTATCCATGTACCTGTCTAATTGTTTCTTAAACTTTACCATAGTCCCAGCCTCAACTACCTCCTCTGGCAGCTTGTTGCATACACCCACCACCCTTTGTGTGAAAAAGTTACCTCTCAGGTTCGTATTTTCAGGTGTTTATTAAAGAATTAATGATAAATAAGCAAAACACCAGGAAACTATTCAAAATATTTAAATACATAATCAAAATCAACTTGATTTAGTTAAAATAAAATTGATGTAAATGCTGTGAAGTCTCTGGATATTGTATGAGAGTCATAGAGTCATAGAGAGATACAGTGTGGAAACAGGCCCTTCGGCCCAACTCGCCCACACCGGCCAACAATGTCCCAGCTACCCTAGTCCCACATGCCTGCGCTTGGTCCATATCCCTCCAAACCTGTCCTATCCATGTACCTGTCCAACTGTTTCTTAAACGATGGGATAGTCCCTGCCTCAACTACAGTACCTCCTCTGGCAGCTTGTTCCATACACCCACCACCCTCTGTGTGAAAAGGTTACCCCTCGGATTCCTGTTAATTCTTTTCCCCTTCACCTTGAACCTATGTCCCCTGGTCCTCGATTCCCCTACTCTGGGTAAAAGACTCTGTGCATCTACCCGATCTATTCCTCTGATGATTTTGTACACCTCTATAAGATCGCCCCTCATCCTCCTGCGCTCCATGGAATATAGACCGCATTGTTCCACAGTAGTCCAGTGTTAGTGAACTACGCTCCTAAGGGCAGTGAAATGGATGGAATGGAATGGGATGCCTTATTCTCATGTGACAAGGCACGGCGACATTCTTTGCTTACTTACCCAAGGGTTGCAAATAGTCACCACAGACGGCGCTGACAAAGTCACAAAGTTACCCCACCATTGTTCTTCCCCCTCCCCCCCTCACGGCAGTGATTATCTGGTTGGAGGTTTGGGACCTCAAACTTCGTTCAGGACCCATTGGTCTTCTGCCTAGCTATGTGGGCATAGGTTAGCAGGTCTAAATGGAGCTGTTAATTTTGAAGTGGAAGATCTGGCCTAAGGTCTTGAGGGCAATTCATCATCTGCGTAACTTTTAAAGCAAATGCATGTTGTATTATTCCATGAAGCTTAACTACATTCAACATTTATTACCATAACTATACATTGGAGTAAACTGTTAATTGTAGAAATTGACCTAGAAAGAATGTGCCTAAGTACTTTGTAGTTTAGAAGAGGCAGTGGTGACCTCAGTGAAATGTATAAACATTTTTTAATCTTTTGATAGAAATACAGGATTTTTGCCAAAATCATCCAGGAAGGAACCCTGTCCTGGTAATGAGATGGTTTCCATAGAATAACTGGCCAAGTAGCTATCTATGAATTTCAAGGAAAACAGTTAGCAGGTCAAATATCCTTTTGGAAATTGTACCAATGTTGCATTCTGAACGGGTCAATATCTCTGAGATATCTCTGATATCTCTACGTTACATTCTGAATGGGTTGTTATCAAAATAAAGAGTTAGTATTATTTTTAAAGTTAATAAAGATGAACTTCTTCTATTTTGTACATGACAAACTCATACGCAAGTCAGCCCGTAGATTGAAAAGGAACAATATCACACTTATTCTGCTGGGAAATATGAATCCTTTTGCTGGTATGTGTCCCCTTACACTACAACGTATGCTAAATGTTAAGTTAGAACCCATCCCAACATCAGTCACGTACTGCCTGGAGTTAGTGGGACTATCAATACTCACGTTCTTTACAGCAGTTGCCAATCTCCATATATTTGTTGCTAAACGTGAAAATGAGAAGATTGCTGTCATATTTGTCATGCCTCTCTACAATGACGTGTATCTCACCAAGAGAATGTTCTTCCTATTGAAGCACATGGCAAAGTAAGAAGTAGCTGTACTTACATATCAGTGACACAAGGCACTGCTGGAAGGTTGAGTAAGCCACAGAGATGCAGGAGGAGTTCAGCAGTTCAGGCAAAACCACTGAAGGAAATGGACGCACAGCATTTCAGCTTGGAACATTTCTTCACACTGACTATTCCTCAGATGCCACCTGGCCCACTAAGTTCCTCCAGCACTTTGTACTTACATATTTGTCTTTATAAGCTTACAAAAGTTAGGAGCATTCCATGTGATAGACCTTAATTAGTGCCAAATAATGTATCTGCAAATTAACATGAATGTAAGTGAATAAACAGATTCATAAGTTATAGGAGCAGAATGAGGCCATTCAGCCCATCAAGTCTACTCAGCCGTTCAATCATGGCTGATCTATCTCTCCCTCTCAGCCCTATTCTCCTGCCTTCCGCCCATAACCACTGGCACCTGTACTAATCACAAATCTGTCAATCTCCACCTTAAAAATATCCATTGAGTTGGCCTCCACAGCCTTCTGACTAAAGAAATTCCTCCTTTTCTACTTTCTAAAGCTATGTCCTTTTATTCTGAGGCTGTGCCCTCTGGTCCTGAACTCTCCCACGAGTGAAAACATCCTCTCCTCATCCAATCTATCTTGGCCTTTCATTATTTGGTAAGTTTCAATCACGGCACCCTCCTCATTCATTAGTAGTTGAAAAACTTTAAAAGTATCAATTTACAAAGATATTCAGGTTTTTTTCCTTGTATCATTTTATTGATGCCATTGCCCTCCTCTCTCTCTCTCTCTCTCTCTCTCTCTCTCTCTCTCTCTCTCTCTCTCTCTCTCTCTCTCTCTCTCTCTCTCTCTCTCTCTCTCTCTCTCTCTCTCTCTCTCTCTCTCTCTCTCTCTCTCTCTCTCTCTCCCCCCCTCCCTTCCTCCCTCCCTCTCTCGCTCTCTCTCTCTCTCTCTCTCTCACAATTTTCCATCCTGTACAGGTACTGCCATAATTCTATCATAATTCAGGTGCCTCCTCAGTTTAGTTTAGTTTAGAGATAGTGTGGAAACAGGCCCTTCGGCCCACCATGTCCGTGGCAACCAACGATCATCCTGTACAGTAGCACTGCGCTGCACACTAGGGACAATTACATTTTTTTACCGAAGCCCAATTAACCTACAAACCTGTACGTCTTGGAGTGTGGGAGGAAACCGGAGCACCCGGGGAAAACTCATGCGGTCACAGGGAAGAACGTACAAACTCCAAACAGACAGCACCCATAATCAGGATCAAACCTGGGTCCCTGGCACTGTTAGGCACCACCGTGCCGCCGGAAGTCTGTCATGATTTTTTTTACCTTGGTTAAGGACATGTAATTGTTACCTTTGTTCACACAGGCCCCTCCCTGTTCATGGTACAGGGTGCAATACTTCATTTGGATTTGTGGTAACCACATGTTCCAGAGAAAGTCTGCATGTGAAAATGTTACGTATTGACCACTGACTACAAAATTCAAACCATTCTTTTATACTGTAGTTTGAATTGCCAGAGCTATAATAGAGCTTAAAATCTCAAAGCAAATCTCACTATACAAATGAGCAACTGATAATTTAATGATAAAGCATTCATGTTTTTAACAACTGTACTCCTTTAGTATTTTGACTGCCGTTTTGCTTTACTCTCTGCTTCATGGCTCTCTGTATCATGTTGCACAGTGGTGCAGACTATGGAGTTTTCTCCAGGTCTCTCTGCAACCCTGGGAAAGTACAACCTTCATCCTTAAGTTGGAGTGCCATTGTTCGAAGGCTGTCAAGGAAACAAATCCAAGAGCTGTCACTGTGAGTGCACCTGATATAGTCAGGAGCTGAAATGTTGACAATGCGAATGAGGATTTGGACACTCAGGACCACCTGGGGCTCCAGGAACTGCGCCACATAAAACATTGAACATGCCGGGCCGTTTGCACACAGACTCCTGCAGCCCGTGAATGTGGCTGTTAATATTCCAGGCCATGCCTGCCGGTGATGGGCCAGCATGTGCGATGTGAGTCCAGCCGCTAAAGCTGCAAATAGAAACATGCGCTGCGATCTGACCTCAACCTCCCACACTACACGTGTCTCCCTCCCTCAGGTATTCCAGACACTCTTAAGTGCAAAAACAGAGAAAGGAAAAATGTTTTCATTTTTATAAAGAGCTTGTAGTGTTGTTTAGGGAAGTAGTACTGATAATATACTGCATGAACTGTATACATACTGCAAGTCTCACAATGGAGAACATGGATATATTTCTTGCACTGATCGGCGATAGATAGCTCGTGCATCATTTGTTCATACTTAAGACACAAAAAGATGGAGTAACTCAACGGGACAGGCAGCATCTCTGGGGAGAAGAAATGGTTGACGTTTCAGGTCGAGGCCCTTCTTCAGACTGGCCGTTTTGGGTCGGGACCCTTCTTCAGTCCGAAGAAGGGCCTCGACCCGAAACGTCACCCATTCCTTCTCTCCAGAGATGCTGCCTGTCTGGCTGAGTTACTCCAGCTTTTCGTGTCTATCTTCGGGTTAAACCAGCATCTGCACTTCCTTCCTACACTTTTTGCGTGTACTCTGTGAAATGGGCAGGTTGGCCTCATGTGCTTATAGTTTACATGAATACCACGTATACATTTAAAAAGAAGCTAGATCATTATATATGAAGAGGGGAGTGGAGAGAAATGCTACCATGGTAGGGTGTGGTAGGGAGGGAGTAGACTTGTGTGGAGATGAACCTTCCACTCTGACCATTTGACCAATTGGCCAAATTTATTGTGCTTTAGATTTTTGGTATTTCTATATGTTTTATCAATAGAGTCGATATTTTATAAGCAGGCCAAGCCACATTGTCAAAAAAAAAACAAATATTTATTTGGCTATTATTGCAGTCGGGTGCAACAATAGTATCACTGTTATCAACGCGTTCATCCCTGCTGAGAAAAATGTCATGCCAGTATCTGATGGTATATACTGTGTGTTGTTACACAGGTACTGCAGTGCAGCACAAAAGGGATCGTACCTACACTGGTGAGAGATTTCAAAGCATCCGCCGTATCAAAATTAATTTTATCAATATAAATGTGAATTTATAGATGGAATTGAAGATTGTGACAGCTTCAAGATGCGGAGTTCCAGCTTGTTTGTGGGAGAAGGGATTTGAAAAGGGATGTGAAAAATCTGGAAAGGTGAGACACCGACAGGAAATGTACTTAACATTCAAACTGTGTGCATTTTATTCTGCTAATGATATTGAATGTCAGTGGAGCAGTACATTGGCAGGAGGGTGTTCGCTGTGCATACCTAGTACTGGTGCAGGATCACTAAAGCTGCACTGCTGTCTGCTGGCCAGAGATTCTGAATGAAGTGCTGGCGAATATCAATACCAGCACTAGCAGCCTCCCGAGTCTCAGCTGGTAAATTAACTATCTAGCGAGCAACTGATCAACACCAATAAGGACACCCAGGTTTGATCTTTGATTTGCGATGAGCTTGCTTACTCGTATTATTTCGCTGTGTTATTTTCAAGACCAGCATTTATCGCCCACCCTTAATTATATTTTCAGCTTTTAAAATGTAGACGTTTTGATACAGATGAATACCTTGCTAGGCCTTGTAAGAAAACAGATAAGAGTCAAGTGCGTTGATGAGTCTGGAGTTATATTTAGGCCAGATCGGATAAGGACAGCCGTGTCTGAAGGCCACTGTGAATAAGCTTGTATGAGCACCTGGTCTTTTCATGGTTAACATCACCTACTCAAGCATTGTCTTTTCATTAAGGATCATTGAATTATATTTAAATTTCACGGTGCCTGTGATATGGCTTGAACTCTCACCACTGATTACTAACCCGGTAACTTCTTGTGCCACCATTCCATTCCATGATTCGTAGCTTACAAGGTTTCATTGCAGCGCGTAAAATATCTGAGCATGCTTCACGAGGGTGTTTGCGGGCAAAACCTGATACCAAGCCACTTGAGGGTACGTGACCAAAAGCTTCAGCGAAAAAAATCTTGAGGAGTGATCTCAGTGGAGATGTGGAGTCATTTATGGAGTTCTAGATCAAGAAAATCAGGAAGACTCATGATGGCAGAACTTAAGGGTGGGAAAGACCTTCATGGGTTTTAAAAATAGACACAAAGTGCTGGAGTAACTCCAGTGGGTCAGGCAGCATCTCTGGAGAACATGGTTAGGTGACGTCTCAAGTCAGGACAGTCGGCTTCAGCCTGGTTCTAGTGGGGGCGGAGGAGGGGAGAGAAAGCAAGTGACACGTGGATGGAGGTGAGGGGGGTTTCTGATCGGCAGATGGTTGCACAATAGCCAGAGGTGAAAAGACCACACGTTTGAGACAGGATAGAAGAGGTGAGAAATGTGAACCCAGTGGAAGAAATATAGGTGGAAGGGGAGAAATGGATGCAAGTCCAGTTGGGGCTCAGAGAAGAGAAGACAAACGAAACAAAAACCCTCCAGATCAACAACTATAATGGGAATCTTGCTAATGGACAGTAGACACAAAATGTTGGAGTAATGGAGTAACTCAGCGGGTCAGGCAGCATCTCTGGAGAGCAAGAATGGGTGACGTTTTGGGTCGAGACCCTTCTTCCTACTTGCTTATGGACAGGATGAGTTCAAGGACAAACAGGATTACAGGGTCATGACTAGCCTGGGTCAATGGCTATGGAGAAGAATGAAGCCAGAGCTTTGTAAATAAATTGGAAGTGAGTTGTGACTTTGGCCTTTCATTACTTGACTGGGAAACAAACGTTAGCCCTGAGAGAGTGTAAGGGTGAGGAGATGGTGGCGAGCTGGAGCAGTATGTAGTCAATGTGTCATCTCTACTGGTTTCAAATGATGTTTTCCACGGAATTCACATAGATGTGAAAGAGGAGGGGTAAAGGATAAAATAAAGTCTATTACGGGGTCTGATTCTGCATAGTTAGTCACAAAAGCCACTAAGTTGTGGCCCTGGTTTATCTACTGAATATCTTGTTGAAAAGCTCTCCGCTGCAATTAGCATTAAGCACACCATAGATATGGCAGCATGGTGATTATATTCTTGAACTAATTTACAGAGAACCCGGTATTTGATGTGAAGGCACAAGTTTAAATCATACCACAACAGCTGGGGAATTAAAATTCAAGTAATTAAAACTGGAATGAATAATACTCCTGAATCTACTGGATGGTCATAAAAATCTATATGGTTCACTAATGCCCCTGCAGCGAGAAAATCTGTCATCCTTAACACGCTGGTGTCTACAGGTGATCTGCGCAGTGTGATCAATTCTTCACTGCCCTTTGAATGGCAAGTAGGAATGGGTACATCTGTAATATCTCCAACCGAGACAGATAAAACCAAATGGGACATTTTAGCACTGAATGCCAGACAGCATTTGCTTTACTGTTGAGTGTACATCAATTAATTTCACCATTCAGTCGTTTGGTAGAAGCGAGAGGCTGGTCAAGGTGATAAACTCACAGAGATCATTGCTGATTGGGCCGCTGTTGGTATTCCTGATGCTCAGCGAAACCTGGAGTGAGCCTTTATCTTAGCGTTAGCATTCCCGAATGAGTCACAAACCTTCAACCCACAGTCTGGAAAACGAAGACATTATTGGCCCTGTAATGTGGGTTGTCATTCATAAAATCATTAGAGGATTACACATACGAGAAGATAGATCAGGAGGATTAACTGACATGGGTTAGAAAAATAATATGTGTATCAAAAATATGAAAGCATTGAATTATGCACAGAAGGCTAAATATAAAAAGGGTTAAAAAAAACATCATGGGAATGTTTTGCCCCTTGATGTGAACCGGATATATCAACAAAGCTGTTGGTTCACTGAGCCTCGATAAGGCAAATACTGGATGTTTGATGCAATCTTCCATGGGGTCCATATTTCTCAAAGCATGATAGATAGTTGCCTGTGTAGGAAAGAACTGCAGATACTGCTTTACACTGAAGATAGACACAAAATGCTGGAGCAACTCAGCGGGTCGGGCAGCTTCTCTGGAGAGAAGGAATGGGTGACGTTTCGGGTCGAGACCCAACCTGAAACGTCACCCATTCAGACTGAAGAAGGGTCTTGACCCAAAACATCACCGATTCCTTCTCTCCAGAGATGCTGCCTATTCCGCTGAGTTACTCCAACATTTTGAGTCTATACATAGCTGCATTTTCAGAATTAATTGAATTCACCAGTGCATTTCAATGTATTTAACTATTTTTGTGTTTCCGGTACTTTAATTGTTTTAAATCTAATTTGAATACACACTTTTTAAGCATTTTAATTGTTGTCTGTAACATTAAGTTTTAATAGTTGTAATTGTTTTGAAAGATTGTGGATGTTTGTAACATCGACAAGCTTTTCTGCCCGAGGGGGAATTAAATCCAAAACTTTCTCATTTGGGGGAATGTGATAACAACTGAACCAAAATGGTATCACCAAGGAATTACAGGACACAGGACCCTTTAGTTTAGTTTAGTTTAGTTTAGAGATACAGCACGGAAACAGGCCCTTCGGCCCACCGGGTACGCACTGACCAGTGATCCCCGCACATTAACGCTATATCCACTGGGGACAATTTTTACAACAACCGAGCCAACTAACCTACGTCATTGGAGTGTGAGAGGAAACCGAAGATCTCAGAGAAAACCCGCGCAGGTCACGGGTCACGGGTCTCTGTAAGGCAGCAACTCTACCGCTGCCGCTGCGCCACCACGTCTTTAACAACATTCTGTCTTATTTGAATCTGATGGTACATATACTTTAATTCACTTGGTTCTCATCAGTTGAGTGCCTCTGATTCATAGGTTGACAGCATCTTTGCTTGTATAACGGTGCAATATAAAACATGCCATGTGAAAGGCACCATCTTTCAGGTCAATACTGATCTATACAACAAGTAGGTCATCTGCTTTAAGTTTAACATTTTTACTCTATCTATGTTTGATATTTGTAGGCCTGTTTGAAATTGTAAACTCGGGTTTGATTTTACATCAGAGTTTCTATTTCCTTCTGTGTTGATCAAAGCACTGCCTGCAACTGCTGGCGATGAATGCCATTCACTTCGATCGTCCAGCTTCAGAGCAGCACCTTGATCAAACCCGTTGAGAGGTAAAGACAGTGGTGGTGTTGGAGGTGAGGTTTTAACCGCAGGCGGATGGTGAGAAGCAAAAACAAAAGTCAATCACCAACTTAACACCACCTTCAGTTTACCCGTAACTGAGATGATTTTGTGATGTGGAGTTTGGGGTAGTGAGTCGATACTCAGGGGGTTGATCACAAGGAGGGTAATATATGGCCAGCCACCACTGGAGAGGTGTAAGACCACACCTGAGATCATTTGACCAACAATCCTACTCTTGGGTGGCCAGTCAAGCAACAGGTAATCAGTCCGTTCTGATGAGTTAGACCGATCAGCGCAACCTTTGTGAGAAGTTGTGCACTTCCATTTAAATATTGCTTTCATTTTTACCGCTTGAAATCTGTGCTACCTGCAACAGGTAAAGTCCATGCCGAGATCCTTGCATTTACAGGTAAATGGGCCTAACTTGTATTTACTGCATTGTTTGATGGAAATGTATTCCCTACTCTGCTGCCCATAGCCCCATCCCAACAAATTCAATTTTGTGCCCCAGATTTGAAGAGAACATGAACACGACACTAAAATGCAGGAAGGAACTGCAGATGTTGGTTTACACTGAAGATAGACACAAGAAGCTGGATTAACTCAGCGGGTCAGGCAGCATCTCTGGAGAGAAGGAATGGCTGACGTTTCGGGTTGAGACCCTTCTGCAGACTGAAGAAGGATCTCGACCCGAAATATCACCCATTCCTTCTATGCAGAGATGTTGCTTGTCCCGCTGAGCTACTCCAGCATTTTGTGTCTAAACACAGCACTATCTGATAACATTACCTTCCCTGTCCTCCCTCCCAATCTCTGACTCCCTCCATTTCTCTAGCCATTCTTCCTCTTAGAGTCATGGAGCCAAAGAGCCACACAGCACAGAAACAGACCAATTGGCACAACTCATCCATGCTGACGATGATGCCCATCTAAGTTAGTCTCATTTACATGTATTTAACCCACACCTCTCTCATCTTTTCCTATTCGTTTAACTGCCCAAATGTCCCTTGTATGTTGTTATTGGACTTGCCTCAACCCCATTCTCTGGCCATTCTTTCCATAGGCGCACAATCCTCTGTGCGGAAAAGTTGCCCCTCAGGTTCCTGTTAACCCTTTCACCTCTCACCTTGAACTTATGGCCTCTAGTTCTTGATTCTTCAACCCTGGGTAAAAGACTCAGTACATTCATTCTCTCTATGCCCCTCCTGATTTTATACACCTCTATATAAGATCACCTCTTAATCTCCTCTGCTCAATGGAATGATGTCCTAGCCTGCCCAACCTCTCCCTATAACACAAGCATTCAGCTCCTGACAGCATCCTCATAAACCTCTTCTGCACTTTTTTTCCAGGCTAACGCCATCTTTCCTTCGGCAGAGTGGCCAAATCTGGCCACAATATTCCAAGTACGGCCTTACTAACGTCTTGTACAACTGTAACATAACATCCAACTTGCATGTGTAAGAAGGAACTGCAGATGCTGGTTTAAACCGAAGATAGACACACATAGCTGGACAGGCAGCATCTCTGGAGAGAAGGAATGGGTGACGTTTCGGGTCGAGACCCTTCTATATTCAATGCCCTTTTTGATGAAGTTTAACTAGCCTAAATATTTATCCCCTTCACTATTAATGCATAGCGATTGTCCTGTGTAACAGGCATAACGTGCACTGCACTTACTCACCCAGGCCACTCCACAGTACCTATCAAATCCTCAATCAAGAGAGACAAGGCAGAAGACCTGTGGGAATGCCACCACCTACAGGTTCCCCCTTTAAGATGCACAACGTTGGAAACACATCATGATACACCAATATCCTTGTTGCCCACCCAGCCTATCTGTGACACTACTTTCATGTTCCTATCATGATCTTAAGATGGACAAATGACAATCTCTTCGGCATCTAAGTGTGTCTAAATCCCAGACTCAGAAGAATGCCTCCTGCCTGTGGTTCTCTTCATAAAACATGTTTGTAGCCATATTTATTCTGCCTTTGGAACACACATTTAAGAGTGATGTTGAGTTTGTTTTGAGCCTCCCTCCTGCTATTAGGCCGAGATCGTCTAAATCACAGCCCCTCTAATCTAAGAACACTTTAAAGACTTCACTGAATCACCGTCACTTACTTTTCCTCTTCAATCACAATGGAAGCCTTAAAAATAACATCTGAATCGTAACAATGTATATTTTGTTTACTAATATTTCTCCAAGGCTAGTGAGCGAATCTCACACATTGGACTAATAATGTCGAGGACCAGATGTTATTCCATCATTCAGATTGCTCTGAACCATCAGTTAACAGGCTCTGATGCAGATGCTGATTTCTCAGTTTGTTTTACAACTGCAGCACACATCAATTTGTCATATATTGAAACTGTTCTGAGATGAGCAGCTTTGCTAACCAGGGAACAATTTAGCAGGCCAGTCAAAACAATGGCCACCCATGCAAAGGAAGCTGACTTGCTTCTTTCTGTACACTTTGAGATGCCACAAAAGCAGAAGCTTGCCAATCATCTCATCTTCATAAGAGGGTTCAGACAGTGGAGGTAACAAGGATGACTAACTGCTCATCCTCAAGACCAAAGGTACAGAGGCTGTAAGAACAAGGAACATAGTCCACAGGCCAAGCTAACAATGGTCCTTTATCATCGTTACTTTATTGCATATCTTTCATTCATTTGTTCTACATCTCTCTACATCACCGTCTATACCTCTCATTTCCCTTCCCCCCGACTCCCAGTCTGAAGAAGGGTCTCGACCTGAAACGTCTCCTATCCTTTTCTCCAGAGATGCTGTCTGACCCACTGAGTTACTCCAGCTTTTTGTACCCATCTTTGGTTGAAACCAGCATTTGCAGTTCCTTCCGACACAATAGTCCAAATTCTATTGAGCATTCCTCTTTAGATTGAGTGGTTGAATTAAATTGGTGGCAGTAGAGTTGCTGCCTTACAGCACCAGAGACCAAAGGTTCGATCCTGACTACGGGAGCTGTCTCTATGGAGTTTTGTACGTTCTCCCCGTGACCTGCGTGGGTTTTCTTTGGGAATCCGGTTTCCTCCCACACTTCAAAGATGTACAGTTTTGAGGTTAATTGGCTTGGTATAATTGCAAATTGTCCTTCGTGTGTGTAGGATAATGTTCGATCGTGGGGATCGCTGGTCGCCATGGACTTAGTGGGCCAATGGGCCTGTTTCCACACTGTATCTCTAAACTAAACTAAACTATACTAAACTAAACTAAACTGAATTCTAGCACTTTCAGGCTTCTAAACCATTTGAGATGAGGTGTTGTTGTTGTTGTTCGTCCTTCGGGTTGGAAGATGACCATGACTTCACTTTCAGTTGGAGGATTGGTGACTGTGGGTCC
Source organism: Rhinoraja longicauda (assembly GCF_053455715.1). Classification (NCBI taxonomy): domain Eukaryota; kingdom Metazoa; phylum Chordata; class Chondrichthyes; order Rajiformes; family Arhynchobatidae; genus Rhinoraja; species Rhinoraja longicauda. The sequence goes on from NC_135958.1 coordinate 49,096,639, forward strand.
GGAAGTGACTGGTGAGGCCAATCCGGGCCCGGAAGGCACGCCCACACATAGGACACAAGTGGATGGGGTAACTCGAGAAAGGGCGGCGTGGAGAAGTTGGGCCGAAGGGCCTGTTCCCACGCTGGATATGTGATAAAGACCAGAGGTCAAATCTGCAACCTCTGTGTTGTGTATGCCATTGCCTCAGCCAGCTAATTGTTGTAGTTTGTCTGCCACAATAGGACATTGCAAATGAACAACATTGAGTGGAGGCTTACAGATGGCTCACAGCAAACAACTGGTTCCTCAGGCAATGGTAGAGCAGTGCTCTGATGCTCAGTAATCTCGCAAGCATGGTAGCTGTTGTCTCTGGCTTGTTGCATTTCTATCAGACCTAGTTGGAGGTGGGGGTGCAGTGCTGATGATTAATTCAGTGTATATATTAATGTTAAAATTGGTTATGTTTTCATATACTGTAGTTTTCACCTTCATTGGCTGAAAATTGTCCTTTTCGATGTTTTACACATGATCAGAAATGTGAATCTAATGTGACAAATTGAAACTCAGCTTAGTTGTAATTCTGTTTAAAGATATTTTCTCGCTGGTCATTTTGTCGTGCGGCAACTCTAAAGTCATGCGTCATGTTGAAAGTGCAAGTGTTGCCATTGGCAAGGAGTAACATTTTATTCTTCAAAGACAATATCTATTTCATAAAGGAAACTTTTTATCCATACTTATATAATCCCAATACTCTACACTTAAATGATTAACATCCAGAGATTGGGAGTGAAGTGGGCCAGAGACACAGAAATGCAGGTGTTCAATGTTTGTCACTTCTATCCACTGTCAGATTGACCTGTATGGTCAAACATTTTGACTTTAGGGCAAGGTGGCACAGCATGGCTAAGACACTAAATTTAGTCTCTGCAATCTGGGCACGCACCTTCCTAGGCAAGATAAACGGAGGTTGTCTTCTGTCACGGACAGCTGTCAAGAAAACTGATTTGAGAGTTTCAGCATTTTTCTGAATTAATAATATTCGCAGCGACAATGAAAGTGGACAACATCATCACTCAGTGTCGACAACGTCGCCCAATTGTGGGGAGGATTACAGGATGGTTACTGCTCAGGGGGAGGGCACTTGGCCTACCAAACCTCTGCAGGTTCTGTGTAAGAGTGATCCAGCCTGTCCTAGTCTCCTGGTCCTTCCCTATGACTTATGTTTTATTTCCTCCAAATATTTAGTTCAGTTCCCTTAACAATCTGACATTTATGTCTGCCTCCACTACTACCCAGCAGTGCTTTCCAGACACTAATCATTCACTCTATATAACAAAAATCCAGATGTGTCTTGATGCTCCCATTGAAAATACTTTTTCTCTGTCTCTCTCTCTGTCTCTGTCTCTGTCTCTCTCTCTGTCTCTCTCTCTCTCTCTCTCTCTCTCTCTCTCTCTCTCTCTCTCTCTCTCTCTCTCTCTCTCTCTCTCTCTCTCTCTCTCTCTCTCTCTCTCTCTCTCTCTCTCTCTCTCTCTCTCTCTCTCTCTCGTTCTCAGTACCCCTCTCTCTGTCCTCTCTCCCTCTACCCTCTCTTTCTTTCTCTCTTTCTCTCTCTCTCCGTCTTTCTCCCTGTCTCTCTCTCACTCACTATCGATACCACTCTCTCTATGTCCTTTTCTCTCTCTCCTCTCCCGCCCAGTTCCACTCACTATCTCTTTCTCTCTCTCCCTGCATGTATCAGGGAGAAAGAGAAAGGAAAATGGCTGTGGTTGTTTGAGGTCAATCTCATAGCCCCCGGACAGCACAGTGAGAGTTGCCAGGGCCATGCTCTAACCCAACTATCTTCCACTGCTTCTTAGATACTTTCTTTCTGTTGTCATGTCAGAAGTGGGGATGTTTGCTGATGAGTGCACTACCTCAGTAAATGAAGCAGGCCATGCCCGCATCATGATCTAGACAACGTCCAGTCATCGGATGATGGATGCCAAGTAATATTCATGTCAGAAAAACATGCAAGACAATGACCCTCTCCAGCAAGAGGGAACAACATTTTTTATCCTTGACATTCCACATTCTTACCAGGACTAAGTGCCCACTACCACTAACCACCTGGGCATCGGTCACCATTGAGCTAGCATTCAACGGGATCAGCCATATAAATATGGTGACCGTAAGAGCAGATTACAGTCAGGATATCCTGTGGCAAGTGACTCACCTTCTGACGGACCAAAGCCTTTCCACCATCTGCAAGGTTCAAGTAAGGAGTAAAATACTCTCTACCTACCGAGACAATTGCCTTTCCGAAAATCTCTCTCTCTCTCTCTCTCTTGAGCTCAGCATACTCTTAGCCAAAATAACCCATTTGGTTGGCACCACTTTAACTACCCTAAATATTTATTTATTCCCTTCACCACTGATGTACAGTGATTGTCCTGTTTAACAGGCCTTGGCCCTCTAAACTCCACAGAGTAGAGGGCCAATGCTGTCAAAGGCTCATCATATTGCTAACCCATTCATTCCTGAAATCATCCTTGTAAACCTCCAGAGCGAGCACATCCTTCCTCAGATATGGAGCTCAGATTTGCTCACAGTACGCCAAATGCGGCCTGACCAGTGTCTTATTGAGCCTCAGAGAGAGAAGGCAGCAGATCTTTCGTTTAGTTTAGTTTAGAGATGCAGCGCGGAAACAGGCCCTTTCGGCCCACCGGGTCCACGCCGACCAGCGATCCCCGCACATTAACACTATCCTATACCCACTAGGGACAATCTTTACATTTACCAAGCCAATTCACCTACATACCTAAAAATCTTTGGAGTGTGGAAGGAAACCGAAGATCTCGGAGAAAAACCCACGCAGGTCACGGGGAGAACGTGCAAACTCCGTACAGACAGCACCCGTAGTCGGGATCGAACCCGGGTCTCCGGCGCTGCATTCGCTGTAAGGCAGCAACTCTACCGCTGTGCCGCCCTTGGGGAATGCCACCAACTACAGATTCGCCATTAAGATGCACAACATTGGAAACATATCACCATCCCTTAATCATAACAGCATCTAAGTCATGGAGCTGTTCCCCAATGAGTGATCATCAGATAGACTGCAGCAGTTTAAGAAGGGAGGTCACCACAAAGTCCTCAAGGGCAAGCATTTGAAGAAGGGTCTCGACCCGAAACGTCGCCTTTTCCATTTCTCCAGAGATACTGCTGAGCCATTGAGTTGCTCTGGCATTTTGTGTCTCTCTACTCAAGGGCAATTTGGACTGTGCAATAAATGCTGCTCTTACCAGATATGGGGCTCAAAATCCCTAAGATCCTAGATCCCTAAAAATGTACTCATTTAATAAAAAATAATTAACATCAATTTGAAAACCTATATTTAATTCAATACACTCTCATTCCGTACAACATGAATTGAGAAATTCAAATCATCCTAGACTTGTTATCTGACTGAAGAATCTGGAGAAGGGTCTTGACCCGAAACATCACCCATTCCTTCTCTCCAGAGATGCTGCCTGACCTGCTGAGTTACTCCACCATTTTGTATCTACCTTGTTATCTGACTGGTGAATGGATACAAAGATGGGCACTAAAAGCTGGAGTAACTCAGCGAGCGCAAAGGGTTAATTAGGTGATGTTTCGGGCTGAAATCCTTCTTCAGTCTGAGAGTCAGGGGAGAGCAAGTAAACCATGTATTGCGTTGAAGTAGCATATTAAGCCATTTGCATTTCATCCTATCTGGATCAAACTACTAAATAGTGGCAATAACGTCTCGCATATAAATTGCAACATGATGCCACAGAACACCATCCTGTGTCGCAGTTCTTTTTGCTTTAGATAAACAAAGCCCATCTTTATGACAGAGAGCCGCCTGTATTTAATCTCGCTTGAGATGTTTTAAGTCTTTCTTTTTTGGTCATGGTAAAGTGGGGGCTGGCCAGATCATTTAAGCTGCTGCAGTCCTCGGGGAAAAGACGCTATTAGAAGTGAGCTAAAAGGATTTGAAGGAATAGGTGACATTTCGGGTCGAGACCCTCCTTCAGTCTGGAGAAGGGTCTCGACCCGAAACGTCATCTATTCCTTCTCTCTAGAGATGCTGCCTGACCCGCTGAGTTATCCAGCTTCTTGTGTCTATCTTCAGTTTAGTCCAGCAACTGTAGTTCCTTCCTACACATGTGTAGGTAGTTCCTTCCTACACATGTGGAATAGCTTGTGTTTTGCTCAATTGAAGCCAGAACAACCTTCAATAATTTTATAGCCAAACTAAAATTCAAATCTAAATTGGTTGAAAGTAAATAGAATTTATACTTCAGATTAACTAAATCGGCAACTATGTTCTTACAAAATTCCAAATTGAAGAGTGACATTCTGATATACTGGAAGCAAAGTCCTTGTTTCAACTCTTGTGAAGTGTGAATGAATGAATAAGTTTATTGGCCAAGTCTGTGCATATACAAGGAATGTGCCTTAGTGCTCCGCTCTCAAATGACAACACAAACATACAGTTAACAATTAAGAATAAAGCATAAACACATCAAAACAATAAGGGTACAACATTACGGTCTAAACATGTGGGTGAAAATAAACCAGAGCAAAAAAGAAACTACAGACTTTGGTTATTGAGTAGATCTACCACTCGTGGAAAAAAGCTATTTTTGTGTCTGGCTGTGGCTGCTTTGACAGTCCGGAGTTGCCTTCCAGAGGGAAGTGCTTCAAAGAGTTTGTGGCCAGGGTGAGAGGGGTCAGAGATGATCTTGCCCGCTCGCTTCCTGGCCCTTGCAGTGTACAGTTCGTCAATGGGGGGAAGGTTGCAGCCAACAACCTTCTCAGCTGTGCGAACGATCCGTTGCAGCCTCCGTAAGTAAAAAGTGTCCGTAAGTAAAATGGATGTTTCATCTTGGTTTTAACCCATGATTAATGAAGAAATGGCACTATGTTTCTATGGTGTTGGTGTAACTGTAACCTTGTCCATTGGATAACCATGTCAAAGCACGGTGGTCTGGCAATTGAAATATTCTGGTTGATGCTGATATCTACTGACTACTATTTGGACTGAGATAATGCAGGAAGAACGTTAATGTTGGTGAGTGCATGTTTGGCTGCTCATTCTGTGAGTAACTCCAATCAATTCCGACCAAGCGCTTTTAGGAATTGATGAGTCTAGTAAATTAGACAGAGTTTTGCTAATTATCAAAACAAATCAATGGACTAATTATTCAAACCTGTCAGCAAACAGTTGCTGCTATTAACATTGTCAATTATATCTGAAAGCGAACTCTCTCAGGCTGGCAGAGTGATTCTTATACTCATCAGGTGCTGGGATGGTCTAAACTTGTTGCCTTATCGTGCTTTGCTGACAGACTGTAATGAGATTTTCTAAACTACTCGCTACTAACCGGCAAGGCGGATCAGTGGTCTTTTTACTCAGCACCCAATCTATCCATTTCATCTAAATATTTCTTAAATGCTTGACAGTTCTCTTACAATAAAGTGCTCCCAGTTTAAATGTACAGCACACTTTCTGAAAATTTATGTAGATGCAAATAGCTTAAAAAGGGGTCGATAGGAAGTAAGCTGTTGTGCGGAAAGCAATTTGCATGGAAGGATTCAATTTACAGTAATAAGACAGTTTACAAGTGCTTAAAGAGCTTGGAGTATATTTACACTGCTAGTCCTTGGAATCTGGAGAAAATCAGCATGTAAAATGGATCTGGGTTGCTCTGATTTTGCATAAATTTCTCTTCAGATGCACTTCATAGAAAAGTCTCTCCAGCGACTTAATAGCAAATATCCTGAATGAAAACTATACATTAGGCTGATGGAATGAGTTAAATAGTGTTGATCCTTTTTTGTATCTAATCATTCACAAAATATTACACATAAGAAAACTAGCCATTACAAATTCAATGGGCAATCTTTCTCTGATATTTCTTTGGCACCAGACCATTAACGTATATTGTTATTCATTAGGACTAAAGCATTACTCACCATCATGAGCCAAGAAACATGATTAGAAGTAGGTCTCAAAGGTATTGGTCCTTTCCTCATATTTCTATGGCACATGGCATCAGTATTACAGATGCCTCCTTTCTCTACAATGTGGCAAATAATTTTTTCACGACAAAGACTTATTTCAGCCTGAAATGTTATCTGAACGCTAAAAAAGTCTCCATGACTTTAGGATGAGGCTTGGAATAGTTAAATTTTTGTACTTTCATGGTTTAGTATAAGAAAATAACTGCAGATGCTGGTACAAATCGAAGGTATTTATTCACAAAATGCTGGAGTAACTCAGCAGGTCAGGCAGCATCTCAGGAGAGGAGGAATGGGCGACGTTTCGGGTCGAGACCCTTCTTCAGAAGGGTCCCTGACTTGCTGAGTTACTCCAGCATTTTGTGAATGAGTACTTTCATTGTTTATTTCCTGGGTAGAGCTTTCCGTTTGCCTTTATGTAATGGTAACCTTGTATCTGTTGCCAGAAGAGAAGTCTGCAAAAGTCTATACCCATGGAATGTTCAACAATAGAATATTTTGTTGAGATTCTCGGGAAGAATCGTGTTCCAACATGCGGAGAAACATTGAAAAGGTTGAAAAGGAATGGATAAACTAGTGACCACAAGAATCGATATTAAGAGTCCATTGTGTTTAGGGGGAGGTAAATCTGAGTAAATACCCCTGCCACTTGAAGGTATTGAGAATGAATTAATTCAGGAGACACTGTAATGGTCTCTGAATATAGTAAGAATACATTGAGGAATGAGTTGATGTGATCTAGCCCAACTATTCAAGCCAACATTGTACCTAGCAAAAGCTTTAAATGAGTATTTATGAGGTGCTTAATCATTCAGCCCCGATGTAAAAGTAATTCCATCGGAACAGGCGAGGGAACAACCCATCAAAGGGTCTCGACCCGAAACGTCACCCATTCCTTCTCTCCAGAGATGCTGCCTGTCCCACTGAGTTACTCCTGCATTTTGTGTCTACCTTCGGTGCTGGCTCGAAGGGCCGAATGGCCTCCTCCTGCACCTATTTTCTCTGGTTTCTAAACCAGCATCTGCAGTTCCTTCCTACACACTGCTACTTTAATGTGCTCTTTACCCATACTACTGACAGCACATTGTACTCCAGGGAGTGCATGGAGACAGTGTAAAATCATTCCTGGGATAAAGAGGTATGATCTCTCCTCTTTCACTACGTTACATCCACTTGATAACAGTAGCGTGAGAAAGCATGACACCACCGTTGATCTGTTTCAATGATCACAATCGGTCCTAAACCCTCTGCTACATTGGAGAGCATCGCCCAACGACAATTTCTCACAACTGCAAGATTTTACAACTGATGTAAATGCCTCTTTGCAATGATTTTTAACGTTTATTTTTAAAAGAGATGAACCATAAACTTGAATGTGTTTTTGTATGTCCTTGCTAACTGCCAGACTGGAGGGGTTGCTAATGAACTAGACGCCAGTATGGCTGAGAATAAACCTTCAGCAAAAATATCGCTCAATTTATTTTGTCAAGATCATTTTTCTCATGGTCAGTTCTAAGGAAATTATTCTGCATCTTTTTTGAATATTTCAGGAACACAAGCTGGGCGCTATTTTTGTAGATGAGAATCAGATTAGACTGCAAACTCTATTGTTGTTTCTTTCTAATTCAACATCCATTACTATTGGAATAAAATATTCATAATAATATTATGCACATTAAAGTAGCAGTATTTAGGAAGGAACTGCAGATGCTGGTTTAGAAACCAGAGAGAATAGGTGCAGGAGGAGGCCATTTGGCCCTTCGAGCCAGCACCGAAGGTGGACACAAAATGCAGGAGTAACTCAGTGGGACAGGTAGCATCTCTGGAGAGAAGGAATGGGTGACATTTCAGGTCGAGACCCTTTGTTGGGTTGTTCCCTCGCCTGTTCCGATGGAATTACTTTTACATCGGGGCTGAATGATTAAGCACCTCATAAATAGTGGAGGAACCAGCAGATTCAAACTGATTTGATGCAAACAGAGTAGCAACAGAGATAGAGCCCAAGAATATTTTGTTGCCTTTCTTCTGGTAAGCAATAATCACAAGTAATTGATGTGTAAGTTGAAATGTCTCCTTAAAACTTACTGGTCACGCTATAGCACAGGCGAGTCGGCATAGACAAAGATAGACACAAATGCTGGAGTAATTCAGTCTGAAGAAGGGTCTCAACCCAAAACGTCACCCGTTCCTTCTCTCCAGAGATGCTGCCTGTTCCGTTGAGTTACTCCACATTTTGTGGTGTCTGTCTTCGATGTAAACCAGCATCTACAGTTCTTTCCTTGGCATAGATGAGTTGTGACAAAGGGTTTGTTTCCCTGCTGCATGACTCGATGATTCTAACCACATTCTGTGTTTTGTTTGGACCAGTAAGGCGGAAAGTAAACTGATATTGCTGGAGCTACAATGAAATTCATAAGAGGCTTAAAGTTTATTTTGAAGGTAGCGAGCACTTTTGAGTAAACCCACACAAAATTCTGAAGAGTACAAGATCTAAAGCCCATGTGCCCATGGGGGAGTTGCTCTGAAGAACTGATTCCCAAGCAAATTCAGAAACAGGTCATGTTAGAAAACTCTGAGTCTGATGTGCGAAGTATCAAGGGTGAGGGAAGCCATTTGAAGAGTACAGGTCGGGGTGGTGAGGTGGGAAAGAGCAGGGCCATATTGTTTGGATCCCTGAGGCCTCCACTGAAGGCTGTGAGTGGCTCACATAAAGTGTGCAAAAAAACTCTTTATTAATTCAAGGTTTGTGGGTTTCATCGGTTGAGCCAGCATTAAATTGTCCGTCCCTAATTGCCTTTCATGGATAGTGGAGAGCTGCTTTCCTTGAAGTGTAGGTACACCACAATGCTATTAGGAAAGGAGTTCCAGGACACTGACCCAGTGATGGTGAAGTTTAGGGAGGTCACGGTGGCGCAGCGGTAGAGTTGCTGCCTTACAGCGAATGCAGCGCCGGAGACCTGGGTTCGATCCCGACTACGGGTGCTGTCTGTACGGAGTTTGTACGTTCTCTCCTTGACCTGCGTGGATTTTCTCCGAGATCTTCAGTTTCCTCCTACGCTCCAAAGACGTACAGGTATGTCGGTTAATTGGCTTGGTAAAATGTAAAAATTCTCCCTAGTGGGTGTAGGATAGTGTTAATGTGTGGGGATCGCTGGTCGGCGCGGACCCGGTGGGCCAAAAGGGCCTGTTTCCGTGCTGTATCTCTAAAAACTAACAGCTTAAACCGTTGCTAAGGTGAATACTGATTAAAAAATACATCCAACTGTGTTATTTGGGACACAGTAGATTCTACTGAAGTACAGAAAGCAGCTCGCTTCTTGGAATGTTCTGGTAGCATTCCGGTTGAATTGTGCCATCTTTATTTGCATTCTACGTCCCAGTGCTGTTCAGAGATAAAATTATATTTAATGATTTTCCATAACACCCACAGTGCAATATTGGTGTCAGCAGCATTAGTGGTTAATGCTGTGTAGGAAGCACTTCATACATGAGGACAATCAACAGTGGGGAGCAAATTGGACAGTGATGCAATCAGAGTTCAGATGGTGTAAAGATTTATACACATTACCAAACTCCAACGCTTCAAACCCATTCATGATGTGAAGCTGGAATGATGAAGACAATTTTATGTATTTTTCTATGTATTTGACCAGTATTATTTCATGGCCGTTCATCTCTGTGTCAATTAAGTAAAAGTAATTGTTTGAAATTTCAAGGAAAGTTGCAGAAATAAATAATAATTGTACTTAACAGAAATTAACGTGTTAATATTGGTGGGAAAATACAAATGCTTCAAAATGTAATAGTGGTAATTTCATTGAAGATTTTGGGGAGGTGCCTTATAATTGATGCTGAACCTGTGGTGTCATTCACACATCTTCATATCGTAGTCCAGTCACCTGTATATTCTTCTATGCCACACAAGCAATAATATAAGCTTAAAAACTTCCAACAACTTTGTCACCACAAGGGCTCAAGCTCAATTTATTTTTCTAATTGATGCTTGAATTTAATTTCAATAACTGAAAAATTCTCATCAACTGGACCATGCAATGTTGTGTTGTGATATTAGTGAATAAGGGAATTGTTAGCACAAATGCGTAATGTCGACGTGACCTATAAGATCTGGATTGTTTTTAACTGGAATACCGGACCCTTTGCAGTCTAGCTGTTAGCATGTAATCACTGTGTTGACGAAAGAATGGAAAGGCATCTGCAATCGGAACTGTCCTCAGGAGGTGGTGACAGAATGCCAAGCTATTCCTCCCTGCTCAATCCCACCCCCAGCCAGTGCCAGCGGGAGCACAGCTTCCTTTGTTAATTGGTTTTTCAAAGCTGCCGATGACGAGACGGACAAGGCAATGCCTCCAGTACTCAACGAAGCTGCATTTGGCCGTAAATACCATCCTCTGTGCTGCACCAGAGAGCCAATAATAAAAAGGCCAATTAGAAACTGTTACCCTGTTAGTTTAATCCAACTTTTGTTTCCGTTCATAGACTGAGGCCATCACGGGCACAGCCAGCAGGGTATTACCCCTGACCAATTGCCTCTGCACCGTGACCATTTCATTCAGAGAGTCCTCTACCTTGAGATGGGTCTGGAGTCACATACAAACCAAGTCAGGTAGGAACGACAGATTTCTTCCCATCGGGGATCTCCGTGAGCCAGATCGGATTTTATGATCACTGGTGGCTACACAGTTACCAATGCTGCAACTGATTTGTATTTCAGATTTATTGGCCTCAATAGAAGGGCAATTCATTGCTGATGGAGCACAAGAAGGTTTCACTATTTCACAATATTGAATTGATTTTGTGTGAAGGAATAGTTTTGAGGTAGCTTTATGCATACACACACCCTAGATAGACCCAAAAACTATTTAAGAGTATTTAAACTGCAGATGCTGATGCTGGTTTACACCGAAAGTCGACACAAAATGCTGGAGTAACTCAGCGGAACAGGCAGCATCTCTGGATAGAAGGAATGGGTACCATTTTGGGTCGTGACTGAAGAAGGGCCTCAACCCAAATTCTCTGCCACAGAAGCCAGTGGAGGCCAATTCACTATATGTTTTCAAGTGAGAGTTAGATTTAGCTCTTAGGGATAAAAGAATCAAGGGATATGGGGAAAAAGCAGGGACGGGGTACTGATTTTAGATGATCAGCTGTGATCATATTGAGGGGCCGAATGGCCTACCCTTGCACCTATGTTTCTATGAAACGTCACCCATTCCTTCTATCCAGAGATGCCGTCTGTCCCGTTGAGTTACTCCAGCATTTTGTGTCTATCTTCAGCAAAGCAGAAGTTGCCACGGCACCTCTTACTGCAATCAACCGTGGCTGATCCCTGCCATTCTATTCCCACATCCCTTGTTTCACTAGCTTACGAATGGCTCTTCACCTTCTCACTTAAACCGTTCAAAGAAAAATGTACAACTGATGCCAAATACGGATAAACAGCTGCACGATACGAGTGCAGACGAACAAAAACGAAGAGTGACTTGGAGCAGAGATCAATAATGGTTAGAAACTGCCCGAACACCGCTCTCATTATTTATAACTCTGTCACAATGGTAGCTGCTTTAGCTCATGGAAGTCCTTTGTGGTAAATAACATTGGAAGATATTTGTACAAGTGGCCAGATGGAAACTAAACGAGAAAGGTGAACGAAAGATTACAAGTCTGGTGGAAGTAATATCCTTTAAAGAAGGCCGAGAGGCAATGTGGCTCAGCACAGAATTATAGTCAGTGGGAACCAAGCAACTGAAGACGCTCGGGGTGAACGATACTCAGGGTCCTTTGGTGAGTCCCTGTCAGAGGCTGGCAACAAGTTTGCCAATCAATGAGTCCATGGTAAGACTTACTAATGAGGAAGAAGTTAAGTTAGGAGGCCGGTGCAATTTAATAATCACATGGATCAATGAAAGAGACTGCTTGAAATATTGTAATGGATGACTGGAGTTTATTAGGAATTGGGGATACGGGATCAGCATTTAAATAATCATATCTGGAGATAAAGACGTACATAGTATTCTTAGTGCGCAGGTCAGCATCAAAATCTCTGGCCTATCTATTGTGTGCATTTGACCTTTGAGTTCTTACTCTCAGCAGCCTGAGAGGAAGGCGCTTGAGTAGATCATTGTTTGACCATTGTATTCCTGGATTCAGTTCTCAAGATCCGGAACATAGAAACATAGAAAATAGGTGCAGGAGTAGGCCATTCGGCCCTTCGAGCCTGCACCTCCATTCAATATGATCATGGCTGATCATCCAGCTCAGTAACCTGTACCTGCCTTCTCTCCATACCCCCTGATCCCTTTAGCCACAAGGGCCACATGTAACTCCCTCTTAAATATAGCCAATGAACTGGCCTCAACTACCTTCTGTGGCAGAGAATTCCACAGACTCACCACTCTCTGTGTGAAGAAATGTTTTCTCATCTCGGTCCTAAAAGACTTCCCCCTTATCCTTAAGCTGTGACCCCTAGTTCTGGACTTCCCCAACATCGGGAACAATCTTCTCGCATCTAGCCTCTCCAACCCCTTAAGAATTTTATATGTTTCTATAAGATCCCCCCTCAGTCTTCTAAATTCCAGCGAGTATAAGCCCAGTCTATCCAGTCTTTCTTCATATGAAAGTCCTGCCATCCCAGGGATCAATCTGGTGAACCTTCTCTGTACTCCCTCTAAGGCTAGAATTAGACACTCATGTCTTGCGTATCTCACACAAGTTCCAGATGTTAAATAATTACTGTAAAACTTCAATGGGGAAGTCACTGCTATAAGAGTCCTAGACATGGAGTCATCCAGCATGGAGACCCAACTCGTCCATGCTGACCAAGATGGCCCATCTAGGCTAGTCCCACACCCACATTTGGCTCATATTCTTCCGTCTTTTTTAAATGTCATTATTGTACCTGCCTCATCTACCTCCCCTGGTAGCTCGTTCCGTATATCCACCACCCTCTTCTGTGTGAAAAGATTCCCCTCTGGGCTCCGATTAAATCTTTTCCCTCGCACCATAAACCTACACATCCTAGTTCCTGATCCCTCTATCCTGGGAAAAGACAGTGCACTCACAGAGCTGTCTACCCTAAGAGCACCACAACTCCATTAGAGAGAGGATCCTGAGACTGATATTACAACGTTGCTGGTTATGCACTGTCCTGCAGGGGTAGAGTTTTACTCCCGGGGGTATGACCTTTGGGGCGAGATGTAAACTACCACCCCATCTCTTTTTCCTTGTTTGAATGTAAAATGTGCCTTAGCACTTCTTAACAAAGAGTAGTGGAGTTCTATCAGGGGCTTGGCCCATACCTCAACCCTGCCACATCCAACACCATTAAAGTATCTGGTCTTTATCACCAGGAGCGTGTAGGAGTTTGATATGGACAAATTAGCTGCCAACCTTCCTACAATGCAACTTCAGAAGTACTGGTTGTAAAAGACTTTAGGACACCCTGGTGTCATGAAAGGCATTATATAATCACAGATGGCACGCTAGTGCAGTAGTTATGTGGCCTCCTTATGGCACCAGAGACCCTAGTTCAATACTGACTATGGGTGCTGTCTGTGTGGAGTTTTAGAATTTAGATTTAGATTTAGAAATACAGCGCGGAAACAGGCCCTTCGGCCCACCGGGTCTGCGCCGCCCAGCGATCCCCGCACATTAACACTATCCTACACACACTAGGGACAATTTTTACATATTACCCAGCCAATTAACCTACATACCTGTACGTCTTTGGAGTGTGGGAGGAAACCGAAGATCTCGGAGAAAACCCACGCAGGTCACGGGGAGAACGTACAAACTCCGTACAGACGGCACCGGTAGTCGGGATCGAACCTGAGTCTCCGGCGCTGCATTCGCTGTAAGGCAGCAACTGTACCACTGCGCCACCGTGCCGTCTCCCTATGACCGGGTGGGCTTTCTCTGGCTGCTCCGGTTTCCTCCCACATACCAAAGAAGTGCAGGTTTGCACGTTTAATTGACTACTGTAAATTGTCCCTAGTGTGTGGGATAGAACTAGTGTAAGGGTGATCATTGGTCAGTGCGGACTCGGTCGGCCGAAGGGCCTGTTTCCATCCTATATCTCTAAACTAAACTAAACGAGAATTTTAATTATAAAATGTTACAACCTAAAATTTCATCAGTGCCAAAGAAAAGATGTCGAACTATTTCAGCATGGTGGGGCTGAGGTTGTGGGTCCATCCATTTAGTGCAACAGTGCCAGTGTGACCTGACGTCATGGCCTTTTCCTCAATATCTGCAGGATTGAGGTGGAAGCCGAGGGCAGGAGCAGTTTGGACATTGGGGAAGGGGCTTGGTTATAGATCGGAAAGATCGTCTGGACAAGGACAAGTGCATTTGATTGTTGTTGGGGTGTGATTCCTGGGTGGGGTTTGTTAGATGTTGGAATTCAGTTTGGGAGGTGGGAGGGTTAGAGAATTGGAGGATGAGAAGACAAGTGAGCCAGATGGCAGGCAGATGGACAGAATAATCAGGAGGGGTTGGACACGTTAGGGGCAGGAAACATGTTCCCAATGTTGGGGGAGTCCAGAACCACGGGCCACAGTTTAAGAATAAGGGGTAGGCCATTTAGAACTGAGATGAGGAAAAACTTTTTCAGTCAGAGAGTTGTAAATCTGTGGAATTCTCTGCCTCAGAAGGTAGTGGAGGCCAATTCTCTGAATGCATTCAAGAGAGAGCTAATTTAGATAGAGCTCTTAAGGATAGCGGAGTCAGGGGGTATGGGGAGAAGGCAGGAACGGGGTACTGATTGAGAATGATCAGCCATGATCACATTGAATGGCGGTGTTGGCTCGAAGGGCCGAATGGCCTCCTCCTGCACCTATTGTCTATTGAGGCATCAAGTAAAAGGGAAGAGTTTGATCGGGAAGGGGAGGGTGGGGGGGGGGGGGGGGGAGACTGGGGTCAATACAGTTCTTATGGACAAGAAGGTAAATACATAACCTAAAGTGGACCTATCTAAGTTGGGTTCCCAATACCAGCTTGGGTTTGGTCGGGATGGATCTTCATCAGTTATGCAGAAGCGCAGATTTCACTGACATGTTTTTTCTTTTTCTTTTGGGGGGGCGGGTTGCAATCTGTTTCAGAGGATTCTTCGCAATTTATAAGGCAGGGGTCTGGTCTCCTTGAGATCAGACAGAAACAATTCTCTTCCCACATGCGAGCTTCCTCTCAAGTTTGATAAATCACATCATCTAATGAAAACGGATTGAAATTTAATCTGTGGTGAATTCTGCACTACGGAGACATTTAATACCATGGAATTTGAAAACAACTCATGCTTACATACCCCTGAGCAGTTGAAACCATGGGACCAAAGCTTGCCAGCCTCCTTTTCCTTAATTACTAGGATTCGATGTTGTTTTTAAACATCCTAGAAATGGTACCACTGGGAGAAAAGCTGTTGCCTCATTTCAGCCAGCAGCTTCTGTTACTCCAATCAATTGTGAGTGCCTACGTTTCATCTGGGTAAGTTAACCTCCAGTTTACAACACTTAATAAATCGGGGTAGGAAAGCCAACCCTTCAGGATGGTGTTTGGCTTATTTTTATGTGAGGCGCCACATTGCGGTGAGCATGATGGGAGAAAAGTGTTGGGGTGATGGCATTGCCTTGCCTGGCTGCACGACGACTGGACCGACTTAAAGCTCTTTGGTTAAGGACATAACTTGCGTCTCATCGCATGGTGGACGCAGGATGAAGATACATTTTTTGCAGGTAGCCAAGTTCAAGAAAGATGCTCAAATTAACCTTCTATAGTGACAGAGGCAGAGCTTTGGTAGGAACAGCATGCCCACCCCCTCCCCTGACATCAGTGTGAAGAAGGGTCTCGACCGGAAACGTCACCCATTCCTTCTCTCCTGAGATGCTGCCTGACCCGCTGAGTTACTCCAGCATTTTGTGTCTACCTTTGGCTGATGCAGCTCCACTTTTACTTGCTAGACTTGAAAGTGTGAGGTATTGATCATGAGGTAAGGCATTGAAAGATGACTGGAGACCTTAAATATACACCGATCAGCCAAAACATTATGACCTGATGAGCCAAAACATTATGACCACCTGCCTAATATCTGTTGTTGCTCCTTGTGCAGCCCCATACACAGCAGGGTGCGATGCACTGTGTATTGTGACACATTCCTCCTGTGACCACCATTAAAATTTTCTGTGACTTGTGCCAGTCGACCTTCTGTCGTTTCAGACCAGACGGGATAGCCTTTGTTGCCCTCGTGCATCGATGAGCCTTGGGCGCCCAACACCCTGTCGCCGGTTTGTGGTTTGTCCCTCCTCGGACCACTGTCGGTAGGTACTCACCACTGCTGACCGGGAGCACCCCACAAGCCTTGCCGTTTCAGAGAAGCTCGGACTCACTCGTCTGGCCATAACAATTTAGCCCTTGTCAAAGTCCTGCCCATTTCTCCTGCATCCAACACATCAACTTCGAGAACTGACTGGTCACTTGCTGTCGAATATATCCCACCCTGGACAGGTGCCATTGTAACAAGATAATCAATGTTATTCACTTCACCTGTCAGTGGTCATAATGTTTTGGCTGATCGGTGTATATAGATAGGTATTCTTACAGTGGAAACCGATGCAGAAATGTAAATAGATATGGTTGCCAGAAGTCCCATATTGGAATGGATTCCCTGTATTTAAATGGAAAATCAATCTTGCTTCCTTTTTTCCCTATCACTTTCCCATCTTTGGCACCTAATCTGCAAAGTTCAGGTCCCATACCACACTCAAACTGGACGCCAATGACCAGATTTTGTTACAAAAACACCCGGCAATTATGATGACTAGAAGCTGAAATCAGCATCACATTATATACCTGAGGGAATCTTACAATAATTGTTTAATGGTAACAAACACTGTGAATACCTAATAATTTAAAGGACTCTTATTAAACACCACAATGCTTCTATATTTACTCGCACTACCCCCCTTCATGTCAGGTATACAGTGCACCCCTACATTATGAAGTTGCGTTCCAAGTAAACTGTCTGAATCGTAACACAAAGCCTTGACAAAATGTGTTGTTTCCCTTCCATTTTTGTGTTTATTTAGTTATGTTTTTCTCATAAATATTCCATAAAAGTGGATTTTCATTCTGCATCTCAAATTTCTTGATTTGTGAATTCCTCAAGGTACATTCCCATTATCCAAACTACAGCGATGCAGGGGTACATTGTACTGCATGTGCAGTGATGTAGGGGGTCCATTGCACTGCGTGTGCAGTGATGTAGCGGTTACATTGCACTGCATGTGCAGTGATGCAGGGGGTACACTGCACTGCATGTGCAGTGATGCAGGGGTTATATTGCACTGCATGTGCAGTGATGTAGGGGGTACACTGCACTGCATGTGCAGTGATGCAGGGGTACAATGCACTGCATGTGCAGTGATGTAGGGGGTACACTGCATTGCATGTGCAGTGTTGTAGGGGGTACATTACACTGTGTGTGCAGTGATGTAGGGGGTACAATGCACTGCGTGTGCAGTAATGCAGGGGGTACATTGCACTGTGTGTGCAGTGATGTAGGGGGTACATTGCACTGCGTGTGCAGTAATGCAGGGGGTATATTGCACTGCATGTGCAGTGATGAAGGGGGTACATTGCACTGTGTGTGCAGTGATGCAGGGGTGCAATGCACTGCATGTGCAGTGATGCAGGGGGTACAATGCACTGCATGTGCAGTGATGCAGGGGGTACAATGCACTGCATGCAGATTATTTTGCTGTGATATGTTCTATTTGCAGTTCTAAGTAATTGCCCAAAGTAAACATAACCTTCTGATATTGAGCCACAACTCAGAAATGTTCAACTTGGTCACCGAAGTAAGAAAATGAACAACAAAGCATGCAATCACACCCCCGATTATTTCCTGCCAATGCTTCTGTTGGCAACTTAGTCAAAGCAAGGATGTTTGCAGTGCAGAATAGGCAGGTGTCCATGCCTCCAGGGGTATAACTGAGTGGACCAGCTGATCTTGTCCTGCCCAGCCATTTTGTAAAGTCGGATGTGAAATATCACACTGTTTACGGAACCAGGGATCAAAAGGTTTTTTCGATGTGTCTGCTTGTGAAATTAAACTAGATGGTAGGTGGTAGAAGCGGATGCAGTAGCGATGTTTAAGATGTGTGAACAGGCAGGGATTAGAGGGATATGGATGATGTGCAGTCAGTTGGGTTGGAGGAGACAAGGTGGGCTGAGGCAAGGGTTCCTGTATTGTTCCTGTGTTCTCTGCTTGTGTATGTAGATGCAGGCGTGTGAGCTGTATAACCAGTCCAGAGTGCAAGATGATCCATCCACAGGCCACGCTCCGATCATTACACAAATTGCTGGAGTAACTCAGCGGGACAGGCAGCATCTCTGGAGAGAAGGAATGGGTGATGTTTCGGGTTGAGACCCATCTTAACCCAAAATGTCATAAGTGATAGGAGCAGAATTAGGCCATTTGGTCCATCACGTCTACTCGGCCATTCAATCATGGCTGATCTATCTCTCCCTCCTAACCCTGTTCTACTGCCTTCTCCTCATGACCCCTGATGCCCGTACTAATCAACAATCTATCTATCTGTGCCTTAGAAATATCCATTGACAGCCTCCACAGCCGTCTGTGGCAAAGATTTCCACAGATTCACCACCCTCTGACTAAAGAAATTCCTCGTCATCTTCTTAAAGAAATGTCCTTTAATTCTGAGGCTGTGACCTCTAGTCCCAGACTCTCCCACTAGTGGAAACATCCTCTCCACCTCCACTCTATCCAAGTCTTTCACTATTCGATGATTCAATGAGGTCCCTCGTCATCTGTCTAAACTCCAGCGAGTGCAGGCCCAGTGCCGACAAACGCTCATCATGTTAACCCACTGGGATAATTCGTGTCTGAAGAAGGGTCTCGACCCGAAACGTCACCCATCCCTGCCTGTCCCGCTGAGTTACTCCAGCATGTTGTGTCTACCTGGGACCCCATTCTTGTAAACATTCTTGTTAAACGTCACCCATTCCTTTTCTCCAGAGATGCTGCCTGTACTGCTAAGTTACTCCAGCACTTTGTGTCTATCTTTGGTGTAAACCAGCCTCTGCAGTTCCTTCACCTCCCATCATTAGTGTCTTCAGTCGTCTAAGTCTCACTTACCTCACAGCATCACCTAATGTTGTGGCGCACTGCTTATTGTGTAAATGACGCAAAGTGACTTGAAGGACCTCTGTCCATTACAAGCCTTTAAACTAACTCTGTATCCGACTCCAGACTGCATGCGCAGTTACTGTGTGAGACGTGCTTGGTTATCTCCAGGGAATAGGCTGATATGACATCAGAGTACCTGCCACACTGTGATTTATTTTCTTACAGCTCAGACCTTATTATCTGCCGTTGATTCCCAAAACCTGCCTTACTTTCATACCAGCTTTCTACTGTATTACCAAAGATAAATCGATTAGAACAAGAGGGCCAAATGGACACGTTAAATATGTAACCTGTGCTATAACATAAGTACATCTAAAAGCACTTAAAGCCGGGCACAGACTTGGAGAGTTCAAATAACGAAGCACCACTGCTGGGACTTGTAACGTTGTCCTTAAAACGACAGATTATCTGATCGCTTCCTTGGTATCTATTAACATTCCTAGCTTCACGTTGCTGTCAGCCACTGTAATTCTTTGCATGGATTTATTTTACAGGATTCCTGTGTCTTGCATTTAAATTTGCCACTCATGATTTGACAGTCCCCAAAGTGATTTGGTTTCTGGCCAATCTGTCGTTCCTCTGAGCTGGAGTGGTTCAAAAGCATATTGAGCAGCAACTTATCACAGAGCAGCCTTGTTTTTAATTACACTGGCTAATGGCACCTATGCTGCATTGCTCCCTGCCTAGTTGTCCCCTGCATTCAGTTCTGGTTAGGCTCTTGTGCTAAGGTTGTTGTGTCCTGATACCCTCTTTCTGCAGACCCTACAATACTTTTCAGTGAAGAAAGGCACAAAATGTTGGAGTAACTCAGCGGGACAGGCAGCATCTCTGGATAGAAGGAATGGGTGACGTTTCTGGTCGAGAACCTTCTTCAGTTCTTTCCCAGACAACACTTTTCAGTAACGGAGATGGGTAATCAGCCTGCTGCCAACCACAGTGTTGAGGGCAGAGCAAAAGGAGCCTGATGTCAATTTGCTTTTCCAGCTCTTATCAGAACTGTCATTCAAACGAATTAAATCCGGAGAACTTTGTATTCTTGTAGGTTTTCCAAAATATAGCTTTTGACTTTGTAAAAAGGTGTGCTGTCCTTTGTCATGAAACATTCAGGATTCATGAGACCCTTATGTATCCCTTAGATCTTTAGATTAGCGACGAATATCTGCCAGATGTAATCCAATATAATCAATTCTTCTGTGTGTTTGATTAATTTGTGTATGACTCAGTGTGCAAATACCCCAGTGGCATGAACATTGACTTCTCTAACTTCAAGTAACCCTTGCTTTCCCTCTCTCTCCATCCCCCTCTGCCTTCCCAGTTTGCCGACCAGTCTTGCTGTCTCCAACTACATTTTATCTCTGTTTGCTTTGTTATTATCCTCTCCCAGCTAACAACGATCTATTTTACATTTTCCTTGACCTCCATTCCCTTTGTCCTATTTTCACACATACTTCCTTATCTATGTAACTTCTTCTCCCCTGATATCAGTCTGAAGAAGGGTCTTGACCCGAAACATCACCCATTCCTTCTCTCCAGAGATGCTGCCTGTCCCGCTAAGTTACTCCAGCATTTTGTGTCTATCTTTGTGGAAATGAGACCTGTTGGATTGAAGAAGATGGCTGGGTTGAGACCTGCGGGGAAACATTCTGGAGTTATGATTGTCTGACAATCCATATAATGTTCTTCTCTATTGAAGTCAGTATGGAATGGGATTGTACATGGTAAAACATCACCCCATTTCACTCCAACAGGTGAGTAGAGTTAGAAATATCTAATGTACCACATGTCACTCTAAACCTTCCCTGTCCATTCATTTATCCATGTCTTTTAAATGTTGTTATTGTACCTGCCGAACTCAATTTCCGGCAACTCATTCCATATACGTATGACTCCATGGGCGAAAAAGTTGCCCCTCAGGTGTCTTTGAAATCTTTCCCCTCTCACCTTAAATTAATGCCGTTTAGTTTTTATTCTGCTTCGCTAGCAAATAGACTATGTGAAGTTACCTTATTGATGCCCTTCATGGTTTTATATACCTCTATAAAATCACCTCTCAATCTCCTACTTTCCAAGGAATAAAGTTTGAGGCTGACCAAGCTCTCCATTTAGCCCAGTCCCTCAAATGTGGCCACATTCTTCTAGACCATCCTTGCACTCTTTCCAGTTTAAAGATGCCTTATGTTATCACAGGGAAACCAAACTGTACACAATACTCCAAGAGCAACCTCACCAGTGTCTTGCACAACTGCAACATTACCTTCCATCAATGTCCTAGCTGATGAAAGCCACAGGGCCAACCACCTTTTTCACCATCCTATCTACACGAGACGCCAATTTCAGCAAACTACATACTCATGCCCCTCACCAATGTGTCAGTATTAGGCACTCCTTATAAGGTAGCACAGTGGCCCAGCACTAGAGCTATTGTATTACAGCGCCAAAGACCCTGGTTTGACCCTGATTGTGGGTGCTGTCTGTCTGGGAGTTTGTACGTTCTCCCTGTGACCTGCGAGGGTTTTCTCCGAGATCTTTTCTTTCTTCCCACTCTCCAAAGTTATACAGGTTTGTAGGTTAATTGGCTTGGTAAATGTAAAATTGTCCCATGTGTGTGTAGGGCAGTGTTAATGTGCGGGGATCGCTGGTCGGTGCGGGCTCGATGGCCCTGTTTCTGTGTTGTATCTCTGAACTAAAAATGTAGAGTACGCGGTGGTGTGGTGTACTGGCACCTTTAATATATTGAAAACTCGATTGCTGTACAGCAGCCAATAGAGTCATATGAACTGTTGTGTGCGTATTGGCAACTTTCTGTCTACAAAAGAAGCATTACTAGATCCATCTGTTCTATAACGCTCTCTAGAACCCTACCTGTGACTGTGTAAGTCCTATCCTGGTTTCACCTCAAAATGCATCACCTCATCCTTATCTGAGTTGAAGATATTTATTCACAAAATGCTGGAGTATCTCAGCAGGTCAGGCAGCATCTCAGGAGAGAAGGAATGGGTGACGTTTCGGGTCGAGACCCTTGTTATCTGAGTTGAACGTGTCTTGTCATTCTTTGGTCCACCCATCCCGCTGCTCAGCTGGGTTCTATTCTCATTTCTAACAACATTCTTCACTGTCATAATCACAGCACACATTGCATATTGACATCATGGAGCTTCATTTAAACTTCCGTCGAGTCTTGTGACTCCGTGTGAGGAGGATGCTATGAGGTTGCAGGGTGACTTGGACAGGTTGTGTGAGTGGGCGGATGAATGGCAGATGCAATTTAATGTGGATAAGTGTGAGGTTATCCACTTTGGTTGTAAGAATAGGAAGGCAGAGTATTATCTGAATGGTGTCAAGTTAGGAAAAGGGGACGTAAAACGAGATCTGGGTGTCCTAGTGCATCAGTCACTGAAAGGAAGCATGCAGGTACAGCAAGCAGTGAAGAAAGCCAATGGAATGTTGGCCTTCATAACAAGAGGAGTTGAGTGTAGGAGCAAAGAGGTCCTTCTGCAGTTGTACAGGGCCCTAGTGAGACCACACCTGGAGTACTGTGTGTAGTTTTGGTCTCCATATATGAGGAAGGATATTCTTGCTATTGAGGGCGTGCAGTGTAGGTTTACTAGGTTAATTCCCGGAATGGCGGGACTGTCGTATGTTGAAAGACTGGAGTGACTATGCTTGTATACACTGGAATTTAGAAAGATGAGAGGGGATCTTATTGAAACATATAAGCTTATTAAGGGGTTGGACACGTTAGAGGCAGGAAACATGTTCCCAATGTTGGGGGAGTCCAAAACAAGGGGCCACAGTTTAAGAATAAGGGGTAGGCCATGTAGAACGGAGATGAGGAAAAACCTTTTCAGTCAGAGTTGTGAATCTGTGGAATTCTCTGCCTCAGAAGGCAGTGGAGGCCAATTCTCTGAATGCATTCAAGGGAGAGCTAGATAGAGCTCTTAAGGATAGTGGAGTCAGGGGGTATGGGGAGAAGGCAGGAATGGGGTACTGATTGAGAATGATCAGCCATGATCAGCCATGATCAGCTATGAACACTCGAAGGGCCGAATGGCCTACTCCTGCACCTATTGTCTATTGTCTATTGTCTTGGTGAGGTTGAGGGATGAGAAGTTGAAACTTTCACACTAAAGAGGTCCCCCTCAAGGCCATTCATGGATGCAGGATCGAGGATTCCTGCTTTGATCTGAGCATGAACTGGAAGATGCTCATTTAAGTGCGTATTGCTGGAGGTCAGAAGAGGCTTGGCTGTCTTGTACTTACACCCAGCAACATGTTGCCGGCTTTAGTTTAGTTTACTCAAGAAATACACCGCGGAAACAGGCCCTTCGGCCCACTGAGTCCGCACAGACCTGCGATCCCTGCACATTAACACTACCCTACACACACGGGACAATTTTTACATTTTACACTAAGCCAATTAACCTACAAACCTGTACGCCTTTGGAGTGTGGGAGGAAGCTGAACATCTCACCGAAAACCTACACGGTCATGGGGAGAACTCTCAAACTATGTGCAGAAAGCACTCAGAGTCGGGATCGACCCCAGGTAAGATCTGTAAGGCAGCAACTCTACCGCTGCGCCATTATGCCGCCGTTCTTTAAAGCTCTTTAAAGGGTGTTAGGTATTTGTTTTTGTACATAGTACCTTTGCAATGGTATCCAAATGTAATACTGTGTTTTCAATAAATCTCATGGCCCTATCCATACCACCTCGAAAGTTACCTGAATTTAAAGATTTCACAGGAATATGCAAGTGTTGGACTGTTGGACTCATCAATTAATCCCAATTATTTTGAATAATGCAGGTTGATATTTTATACATCTGTTAACTCTGCAACTCTGCCTGTCAAGAGCAAATAAATATAAAAGTGATTTCCAGAAGGACACATTCCCTTAACCAGGGATGTTAAATAAGCAACGGCATCGTCATCTGTTCATTTGTACTTGAAAGACCTAATGATCAAAAGCCCTCACGGTAGTTTTACAAATCTATACCCCTTCTGCCAGAATAGGTTGCATAACATAATCACGCACTGGAAATTTGTGGTTATAGCACTGATAATCTGTAGCACTGATTATATCTCTACCAACTGTACTCTATCATGTTTATCAGGCATTTTCCTGTTGTTGAAATGTTTAATTGAACTCTGTCTTCATTTCTGTATCACCCTCACCCACCCATCAACTTTGCTCCTCACTCAATTTATGCATCATTTGATTCATGGTGATTAAAAGTTGAGCTATGTGGGATACTGCTTTAAAACCAGGTCTTGCAATTTATTTACCATGTTCTTTAAAAGGATATTTTAATCTCTAAATTTGATCGTTTGTGAATAAGTTATTCATTAGGATTTTTCTTTTTATGTTTGCTGTTATGTTTACCCATCTGTCAGATACATAAAATAATTTCTTTTTTTTCTAGCTTCGTATCAAAAAAACGTTGAAGTCTTATTTCTGGCACCACTTTAAAGAAACAAAACCCAGTGATCACGGCTAAAATTCTTTGATATGAAGAGTCATTAGGATTAAGTAATCTTAAAAATATATCCCGCTTGGTCTCTTTTTATCTTGCCATTTGCAGTCTGGATTACCAAGTGCGTTTTCCCTGGAGATTCAATGTTTAATCATTGGCTCTCACTCTGGCCAGCTGGGATTTGGAGATGTTAAATTGAACAGAATGACGAGTGTATGGGGAGACCACACAACGAACTAGCCTGCTTCAAACTGACAACCCAAACGCCATGAGTAGTTTGGAATGCCTTTGCTAAAATTCTGTACGAAGAGAATTGAACTCACATCTGAAAAGGCAGCTGGTGGGGGAAACCTTTCTAAATTTCTATCATAAAAATTGGTGCAAACCAAAAGCATGTGAGCATTATCGCGAGGACAATTGGTGCACATTAAAAGCAGCTGTTGGACAGACAGCCATGGCACTGAGAATGCTGAGCAGTTCTTCCATGTCATGGCCAACTGCAAATAGCTGATTGAGGATAAGGCAGATGGAGGATATCCAGGAGCCAAAGTCTTGCATGGAAAAAAATGGCAATGTACAAGAACAATGTTTCTTGTATTAAACCTGCCCTGAAGCTGGTTAACACCAGTGGATCAGTTCTCAAGCTCTGCAACATAGAATGTAACAAAGGTACTCAAGGTAGATACAGAATGCTGGAGTAACTCAGCAGGACAGGCAGCATCTCTGGATAGAAGGAATGGGTGACATTTCCGGTCGAGACCCTTCTTCAGACCTTCTTCAGATCTGAAGAAGGGTCTCGACCCAAAACGTCACCCATTCCTTCTATCCAGAGGTGCTGCCTGTCCCACTGAGGCACTCCAGCACTTTATGTCTATCTTCGGTTTAAACCAGCATCTGCAGTTCCTTCCTACAATAAAGGCATTCAACAACAGATGCTTAAGCAGAGTTCATTGGGTGCAATGGACAATAAACGAGGAGGTCTGATGGACCAAACTGCATCTGGTCAGCTCTATGATGTGAGGCAGTAAAGCTCAGGCGGTTTGCCCATTCACTGAGAACCAGCAGTGTTTAACTAAAGAGCAAGAATGGATGAAAGTTAAAGGGTGCGATACGTTGAGAGAAATAAAAACATATAGTGCGGTATAATTTAACAAACTTTATCACGGCAGAAGGTGATATAATTGCTGAATTTGGATTTGGGTAGAAATTCTCCAGAAAAGTAAGTAGTTTTAATAGAGAAGAATGCAGAAACAAGGAACTGCAGGTGCTGGTTTATTAGGAAAGACACAAAGTGCTGGAGTAACTCAGTGGGTCAGGCAGCATCCATGGAGGACATGGATAGGTAATATTTGGGTCGGGTCCCTTCTTCACACATAACATCAGCCGACAGTCCCCTGCGATGGAGACAGGGAGCTGAAGAAAGGGGGAAAAGATCTCAGAGATAGTCCAAGTGAACATTTGCTTTTGGGAATGGCATTGAAGGTGAAGGAAATGGCCAGGAATCACAAAGTAGCTTCCACGGATTCTTTCAAACCCGAAAATATATTTAATCTTTATTCCACTTCCAGAACGTGTTGGAGTGTTATTGTAATCGTCCCCATGACGACAGTGAATTCAAAAGGTCATCGTACGTGTTCTTCATGATTCACGATCGGGTTCCGTTTGGGAGTCACAGACATTGTGAATAACTACTCTTAAATAATTGAACAACTCGTTACGTAATTTGCACATACTGATGTAGAATGCCAGTGGGTAGAGGAGATGCACAGGACAGTAACAACAGTGTGGATGTAGATGATGTCAGTCGACCAGCTTGGTGGTTTGTGTTCATTACTGGTGTAGGCGGATCATGGCTCCAGCTTTGCAGTGGGAGTGGCTGTGTGAGAGAGCTCAGTGGGACGGCTGAACAGCTAAGTGTTTCTTATTGGGAACAGGTGTGATGCTTTTGGCTGTTTCTCAGAGAGATCAGCGTGGCAGATTGAAGGCCGTGTATCCTGAGTGGAGGATGAGTGGAGCTGATGCCCACCAGTGAGACTGAGCAGACCTGTCGTGGCTTGGCGCCAGTGGTTCTCAGTCAGCTTCCTCCCCTCTGCTATCAGGGTTCTGAACAGTCTTTCCATAAGCTCGGGTGCTGGTTGCTTCACCTCTACCCCATTGCAAAGATTGTACTTTGTGTGTGGAAAGGTTGCTCCACAGTTCTGAGAACTGTATTATGCACACTGCATCTCCCTCTTGCTCTGCCTGTTGTAGTTGAGTTTAGTTTCGAGTGTAACCAGCGATCCCCGCACATTAACACGACCCTAAATATACTACGGACAGTTTTACGTTTACACCGAGCCAATTAAACTACAAACCTGTTTGTCTTTAGAGTGAGGGAGGAAACCGAAGATCTCAGAGAAAACCCATGCAGGTCACGGGGAGAACGTACAAACTCCGAACAGACAAACGGCAGCGGTTGGGAACGAACCGGCGCTGTAAGGCAGTAGCTCTACTGCTACGCCCACGTGAGTTTGACTTGATTGTATTTATTTATCGTATTACCTGATCATGATTAGATAGCATGCAAAACTAAGGTATTCACTGTCCCTCGATACAATAATGAACCACTGTACCTCGTGACAATAATAAACCTAAACCTACACTTACATGGATGATACAGGCACTCGGTATTTATTATCCATGAGGATGGATTACAGAAAAAAAGTGCTACGGAAGATTTTATTTACAAATAGGGCCTTACACCATTAGCAACCCCTTCTACATTACTCCTTTCTGTATATCTAGTTTCCCCTTAAATGCTTTTTAGGTCATTGGTTCATCTGCTATTTGTGACAATGTTTGATGTTCTGACCACTATCTAGTTAAGATTGGTGAAGTTACCCATTTTAATGTTGTGAAAGGTTTTGATAGAGAAGACGTTTTCACTTAAAGGTCAAAATTATAAGTCGGTTATTAATCTAGTAAAAGACATTTTGAAAAATATCTTCAGCTGGAGAATGATAAGAATGTGACACATTTGGACAGGATGACCTGATTCAGCCTTATGCCTTCCCTGAAAGAACACGAGAGGTGAACGAGGTGAGTAGGACAACAATTAAACAAATCAGATGAAGGTGAAGTGATCTGGATGCATCCATATGTCTGACTGCTGCTGAAAACTGGATGGCTCCAAGGAAAATCTCAAGTCTCATAAGGTTCATACAATGTTCCTTTTACCGAAGGTAACCAAAGGTTGGGTCCAAACAGACCTACTCCATGGATACCACACACTTATATTCGAATATAGACACAAAAAGCTGGAGTAACTCAGCGGGACAGGCAGCATCTCTGGAGAGAAGGAATGGGTGACGTTTCGGGTCGAGACCAATTCTTCGGGCAATCGAATTATAATCGAATTATGGATATAAAAGAGCATTTGTAAAACAGCAATGAAACCAACAGAGTAAAGTCATAAAAGATCAGTGAAGGCCTGATGATTTATTTCTGCTGTTTCAAGGTTGACATCACATTTCAGTCTTGTAATATCATTCCCCATGTGCCAGTTATACCACTGGGTTCACATTTTACTCGTGTAATTAGAAAGACTTCCAAGTAATTTCCAAAAAGCTGTCACTGCTCCAAAGTAATTACTGACAGAAGCTCTGGAGAAGCTGTCAATGCTCCGGACATGGTGGGATGGGAGAAGGTGAAGCAGAGGGAGGAATCAAAGGGAAGGCCTGAGACAGCTAAAGACCTTCCGACTCAATGGGAATGGCAGCAGTGGAGGCCATCACCACGGCCCAAGGCCGTGACTGTTCAGAAGGAGTTCTGCGGGGATACATCCTCAGGGCAACGACTCCCAACTTCACCTTCACGTTTTCACTGGAAGTGATCAAAATTTGGCCTTTGTATAGTGGTGACCGCATTACGATTTTTAGTTTAGTTTAGTTTAGAGATACAGCGCGGAAAGAAGCCCTTTCGGCCCACTGGGTCCACGCCGACCTGCGATCCCCGCACATTAACACTATCCTATTTCCACTAGAGACAATTTTTTAAAAACATTTACCAGGCCAATTAACCTACAAACCTGCACGTCTTTGGAGTGTGGGAGGAAACCAAAGATCTCGGAGAAAACTCACGCAGATCACGGGGAGAACGTACAAACTCCGTAAAGACAGCGCCCGTAGTCGGGATCGAACCGCCCCAACCGGGATTCTTTTACAGATGAAATTTAAAGAGAGTGGAAAAGCTAGACGGGGAAGCGGCCAGTTACACTTGCATCAAATGAGAAGCCCACAGTGGGGGTGATAGCTGGGGGTGATGATCTGGCAGGAAACAATGGTAATAACAAAGATGTAAGCAGACACAAAATGCCGGAGTAACTCAGCTGGACAGGCAGCATCTCCGGAGAGGAGTGGGTGACATATCGGGTCGAGACCCTTCTTCAGACCTTCTTCAGAACAAAGCCGCAATCTCATCAAACTCCACGCTGGTTCTTGACTATAAGAGAGGAGCTGCAATGTTTTTTAAAATTTTTGTTCTGAACTAGAGACTATCTTTTGCAAGGACAAAAAAAATGTCATGGTGTCCCGTGACTTGCAGAACTTTTAAAGTCATACTTTTATTTTAGTTTATGTTTAGTTTAGTATAGAGATACAGGCCCTTCGGCCCACTGCCCACTGCCTACTGCCCACTGCCCACTGCCCACTGCCCACCGCCGCGGAAGGCCTGAAGGGGTTAATGCAAAGACGATGCTTCTACTTGCAGTAGAAACAAATCCAGAGGGCATTGATGTAAAATCTATGTTCATAAATTTACTAAAGAATTCTGGAGTAACAACTTTACCTGGAAAACATATGCAACTCTTCTGAAAGAGTAGCTGAGGTTACTGCCTTTGATGGGAAACACAATAAACTGGCCACTTGTGTATGATAATCTGAGAGAACATTGAGCTTGGGTTTAGTTTATTGT
The DNA here is from genome assembly GCF_053455715.1 of Rhinoraja longicauda. NCBI lineage: Eukaryota > Metazoa > Chordata > Chondrichthyes > Rajiformes > Arhynchobatidae > Rhinoraja > Rhinoraja longicauda. Next base: position 49,126,283 of record NC_135958.1, read on the forward strand.
CACGTGTACCGAGGTACAGTGAAAAGCTTTTGTTGCGTGCTAACCAGTCAGTGGAAAAACAGTACATGATTATAATTGAGCCATCCACGGTTAACAGATGCATAATAAGGGGAATAACGCGCAAGATAAAGCAAGTAAAATCTGATCAAAGAAAAACTCCAATGATGAAGTTCGTAGTTCAGGAATGCTCTCTAGTTGTTGATAGGATGGTTCAGTTGCCTGATAGCAGCTGGGAAGAAACTGTCCCTGCTTTTTCACACTTCTATATTTTTGCCCAATGTGAGAGTCAAGTCAAGTCAAGTCAATTTTATTTGTATAGCACATTTAAAAACAACCCACGTTGACCAAAGTGCTGTACATCTGATTAGGTACTAAGGAAAAAATGAAACATACAGTAGCACGCAAACATAACAGCACATACAAAACAGTTCACAGCGCCTCCTCAATGAGCCTCAAACGCTAGGGAGTAGAAATAGGTTTTGAGCCTGGACTTAAAGGAGTCGATGGAGGGGGCAGTTCTGATGGGGAGAGGGATGCTGTTCCACAGTCTAGGAGCTGCAACCGCAAAAGCGCGGTCACCCCTGAGCTTAAGCCTAGACCGCGGGATAGTGAGTAGCCCCAAGTCGGCCGACCTGAGGGAACTGGAGTTAGAGAGGTGGGTTAGAAGATTTTTGATGTAGGGGGGGGGGGGAATGTCCATTTAGGGCTTTATACGTGAATAGGAGGAGCTTGAAGAGCTTGAGAGGGGAGAGGAGGGAGTGACCAGGGTGCAACTCAGCCTTCATTACCCTGCTGACCTTGCCCAGGCAGCGTAAGGACTAAATGGAATCAATGGAAGTGAGGTTGGTTCGTGTGATGGTCTGGGCTGCGTCCACAATTCCCTGCAATTTCTTGCGGTATTGGACGAAGCCGCTTCCAAAACATGCTGTGATGCATCCCGATAAAATGCTTTCTACTGCTTTCCATTGTAGAAGTTGGTGAGGGTTGTTGGGGATATGCCGCACGTCCTAAGCTTTCTAAGGAAGTAGAGGCGTTGGTGAAGTTTATTGGTCATTGCTTCAATATGGGCGCTCCAGGAGACGTTGTTGGTGATATTTACTCCGACGAATTTGAAGCTTTCGATCATGGACTCCTGACAAATAAACACATACCTAGACACGTCTCAAGTGTAGTATTGATGTATAAATACATCTTTATGAACTGAGTCTACCAGGCAGCAAGAATTTGATCTATCGTCGTAACAAACATTGGTCTTAGTTGAGAATTACTGGTTTAAAAAGACATAGTTATTTTGACTGGCTTGCATTTCTTATTTGCTAATGCAAGCTGTAATGGCAGATTTTATACCATCTCGAAATCCCACTTTGATAGCCATTACTTCTCGGGGATGAAATGTAGTTATAGCTTACGCACACGTCGCACCCTGATATGACAAAACGGATCTTCCAAACTCCTTTTCTTCATTAATTGGTTTTATTAAAGTAGCACAAATCAAAGAGTCATTCATCAGTTTCCATACTTTATCAACTGTTTCTTCTTCTAACAATATCTAGAAATTCTTGCAGTTATTACCGTATGGTTCTTACAAATATAACCGGTGCGAGTGCGTGTGGTAAAGAACTGTATGCTCACCATCCTCCGAGTCTAAAGCTGACCCACAACCTCTGTCGACACGCTAGCCCCTTCCCATCTAGACACTCCCCATTACGCATTAAGTCACACACACAAGCAGGCAAAAAGGACATAAACTAGAAACATTAAAACATAGCCACAACACAACGACAGTAATTGAATTAAGCATAAATGGCTCCTACACAAGCGCCAAACACAAGAGTCTACAGGCCACACAAGGGAGTCAAGGAAGATGCAGCAGGAGGTTGACGTAGTGCAAACAATCTGATGAAGGGCTCTATGAGTGAAGCAATAATGGTGACAGACATTTGAAATGCTGTATACGTTGGTGGGTGTGAGGAATGCAAGCAGACTCAGCCACGTGCACGGTAGCGCAGCGGTAGAGTTGCTGCTTTACAGCGAATGCAGTGCCGGAGACTCAGGTTCGATCCTGACTATGGGTGCTGCACTGTAAGGAGTTTGTACGTTCTCCCCGTGACCTGCGTGGTTTTCTCCGAGATCTTCGGTTTCCTCCCACACTTCAAAGACGTACAGGTATGTAGGTTAATTGGCTGGGTAAATGTAAAATGTAAAAATTGTCCCTAGTGGGTGTAGGATAGTGTTAATGTACGGGGATCGCTGGGCGGCACGGACTTGGAGGGCCGAAAAGGCCTGTTTCCGGCTGTATATATATGATATGATATGATACATGGAATGAGTGGCAACGATCCCGAGGCCCACTGATATTGTGGAGTCCCAAGTGAGTTCACAGAATGTAAAAACACAGCAAAAAAGTGAGAAGGGGAAGGTGACGTTATTCCTTGCGATCAGGCTGGAGGCTCAGGAACTGACAGTGAGCCTTCACATGCCACGAACCACAGACGAGGACTCATTTGAAGTCAGAGTAAACACTCCTAAGGGACATTTTAATTGGACTCCGTTGAGATTTTCAAGATCGGCATGTGTAACCAGAGGCCAGAGGAAATAGTGAGAGAATGCGTGCCGAGTCTAAAACCACCAGGGAAAAGGAGGAATTTCAATCAGGACATGGAGGGATCGCTTCATGTGTGGAACGGAGATTGTGAGAATTCAGACAAAGCTCGTTAATATGGTAGATTTAACATTGCCAGGGGCAGGTAGCATGGCAATGGGCACTCAATATGAGACCGTTTTACCCGGAGCACAGTTCCAAGTTGCCAGCTGCGACCAAGTTTACAGAGACTCAAGAAACTGTAGATGTTGGAATCTTGAGCAAAACACAAAGTGCCGGAAAAACTCAGTGCTGACCACAGAGAGGGTAATGGCAACACCATCTCCTTCCTCACAGATGGGCTAGCATGACCCACTACCACAAGTGGGTTCAGCAGAAACCAGTAGGGAAAAAAACTGCAGATGCTGGTTTAAATCGAAGGTAGACACAAAAAGCTGGAGTAACTCAGCGGGTCAGGCAGCATCTCGGGAGAGAAGGAATGGGTGACGTTTCGGGTCGAGGGGAAGCGCTATTGCTGAGGTCCCAGGTAAGGAACAGAACAGAGTGATCCAGTCACAAGGTGAGAAGCTGAGCACCAACAAATAGGACAGTCAGAAGAAGGGTCTCGACCCGAAACGTCACCCATTCCTTCTCTCCCGAGATGCTGCCTGACCCACTGAGTTACTCCAGCTCTTTGTGTAAACTTACAGCAGAAACCCGTTGGTCACACGTATATCAGAGATGGAAGCGTCTGCCATGGATGGGAAGGGAATTGCACAGTCGTGGAATGCCTGTTCAAGAGAGTCTGGTTCTGATTGTCATGAGTTAGGGAATACCAAAGACACTATAGGAACAAGTTGGACCACTCCGTCGAAATCTCCTAGACTGAAGTGTAGTATGCAAAGGAGCCATTTTAGTAGGCAAAACCCACCATTCACTATGCCTCTCACAGTGTAATCAGTGTTTTGGGGGAACAGTATGTGTGATGATACCATTAAAATGCAGAATCTATCTCATCTATCAACTCACAGATTATTGTTATTTTTCTTTTTAAATGTTTCTGCAAGTTTCTGCCTACTAAAATGGCACCATGACACACTACGGTTTTTAGGGTCGAGTGGTCTGTCTTTCTCCTCTAGTATCTTTGGGGAATACTGCGTAATGGTGCATGTACTTGAAGAAAGTAATTGTCAGTAAAGTCTACCAGTCTCCATTAGGCTTAGACTCAGGGGATAGGGTAATGGAATGGACATGCTGGGGTGCAACAGATTCAGCAGAATTAGGTCACAAGGACAAGGAACCCCTTTTAGTATTTCTTGTGCAACTGAGGAAAGTGTCAAGGGCAGAACATTTAAGAACACGAGGGTGACACTGTGGCACAGCTGGTAGGGCTGATGCCTCTCATTGCCAGAGACCTCGGTTCGAACCTGATCTCGGTTGCTGTCTGTATGTTCTCCCAGTGAAGTGTTTGGTTTCCTCTGGCTGTACCGGTCTCCTCCCACATCCCACGGACATGCAGAGTTTGTGAGTTAAATGGCCTCTCTCAATTGTCCTGAGTGTGGTGGGGAATGGATGTGAAAGTGGGAGAACGTAAAACTAGTGTGATGGTTGGCATGGACCAGGTGGGCTGAAGGGACAGTTCAGTTCCCCTGCTGTGTCTTTCAATCAATTCAACCAACAAAAGTCCTGTTGTTTGACGTAGAAATCATAAGTAGAAACAGTGCTGCTGTGGCAAGTTGTGGACCAGGACCTTGATTCTGGTCTCACTGAAGCAGTATGAAATAATAATGGCTGCTGCGCTCTCCTTTGAAAATAATTTATCCGTTTCTTTTGGCAACACAACAGTTCTAGTTTAGTTCCATGTGCAAGGGGCAAAATAATATAGCTTACAGATCATGTAACAGCAGAGGATGGGGGGGTTGGGAAGTGGGTGGGGGTGGGGGGGGGGGGGGGGGTGGGAGGGGGGATCACTGCTTGAGACAGTTGTTGGACAATGACTTAATACCGAAGAATGTAGAGAACATAATTTTCTTGTAAGTGGTGAGATCCAGTCACAAGGTGAGAAGCTGAGCACCAACCAATAGGATAGTCAGAAGAAGGGTCTCGACCCGAAACGTCACCCATTCCTTCTCTCCAGAGATGCTGCATGCCGCGTCAAGTTACTCCAGCATTTTGTGTCTGTCTTTGGTGTAAACCAGCATCTGCTGTTCCTTCCTATACAAATAGGACAGGCTTGTGGACATAATTCCCACAATCGTAAGACTATCTGATCATTTGGCATTGCCAGGTAAAGCTAAGAGAGGAGAACTCACACCAGCATTCTCTTTGACCACGAAGCCACGAGTCCATGGCTTGCTCTTTCTTCCTCCCTCCTCTCTTACCTGCAGTTTAGTTTAGAGATACAGCCCACCGAATCCGTGCTGACCAGCGATCACCCATACACAAATTCTATACTATACACGAGGAACAATTTACAGAGGCCAATTAACCTACAAACCTGCACGTCTTTGGAATGCAGGAGGTAACCAGAACACCCGAGAAAACCCATGCGGTCACATGGAGAACGCACAAACTCAGCACAGACGGCACCCATAGTCAGGATCAAACCCAGGTCTCTGGTGCTGTAATGCAGCAACTTTACCGCCTGTGCCCCTGTGCCACCCTCTTGAATTGTGCTCACTTCAATTCCGTGTTCTCCATTCACCTCACCCCTTACACCCCTAACCACAGATGCCCAAAATCTCCAAACAGCCGACTGTTCAATTCCCCACTAACCTCAATATAACAAAGTATTATAAATGCCCCCCTTCATTCTACAACAAAACCCTCCTTTTCAAAATATTTTCCTCGACCATTTTGTTGAGATTTTTCCAGGTGCGATATGCAAGCTGTGATATGCTTATAAAAAGAATTGATTTAGTTTGTTTGATACTATTGAAATAGCCTGAGGAAAAACAGATTGTTCAAGACTAAAGTAGATCAATCTCATGAATGTTCGCCGCAGGTCTCTCTGGTCTCTGTGCTGTTTCCAAATCTGATTAATACCTTTAATTAACGCGATCCGATCGGGCACATTTTAATGGCAATTGAAGTAGAAAGTGGAAAGGTTTATAAAGAAGGGAGGGGGAAAAAAGTGAAAGATTCAGGGAACTGAGAGAGAAAAAGTGAGTACTCTCCTGGGGACCCAGTACGTGGTCCAACAAGAGAAATCAAGAACAGGAGATGACTCAGTATTCTCATCTTGAAAAATCAATTTTGACCCCCTGAGGTAAATCCAGTGAACTCATGTTTTAGCCTGGAGAGGAGGGGGCAGGCTACCGTTATTTATAGTTTCTATACAGTCATATGTCTGAAAGAAAAACTGTTGATTAAAATGTAATTTTTACATCAGGTCCATTTTAAAGGATGTAGCTGATGCTCAAAGTCAGAATGATATCTATATACTAAAACCCCCGTTTGTTTGTTCTTGAACTACAGCCAAAACGGTACGCAATAGCACAATAGGGGGGGGGGGGGGGGAGAGGGGAGGATAAGGGGGGTTGAGGGGGATGGAGTGGGGGGGAGGGGAAGGGAGAGGGGGGAAGAGGGTGGGGGGAAGAGGGTGGGAGAAGGGGGGAGAGGGGGGAGATGGGGTGGAGAGAGTGGAGAGGAGGGGAGAGGGGGAGGGGGAGAGGGGGAAGGGAGGATGGGGAGGAGGTGAGAAGGGGGGAAAGTGGGGGAGGAGAGGGTGCTGCACCAATGCAGGAGAGGTGTGGGCCCAACGAGTCCACTTGGTCTAGTCACCTATAAACAAGTGCATAATCACTTTCCCAGGACTCTGCTGCTGAAAATACTTCAGCAAAAATGAATTGTGCATTGCGTCACAACTCCAAACCTCTTGACACATCTGTCCTTTAACAGTTTAAGGAACGTTTTATAAACTTAATTAAATTATTGGTGGTTCTGCTTGGTGCGTGTGGTTCAAATACAAATATTTTGTTTCTAGACACCAGGTGTGTATGAACTCCCAGAGCTGTATAATAAACCAATACAACCTGGTTTCTTATGGACAAAAGATGAATGCATTTGGATTCCTAAGGTCTTGAGCATCCAACTATCCAGTGAGTCTCAGTTAACTGATTGCTCTTAAGATATATTGCTGGAGTAACTCAGCGGGACAGGCAGCATCTCAGGAGAGAAGGGATGGATGATGTTTCGGGTCGAGACCCTTCTTCAGACGAGGATCTAAAGGATCTTTTCACTCACATGCAATTCGTGTGCATTCTGCATTCTAACCACTTGCTGTTCCTCATTCTCGATCACTCGGGGAGCTCTTCCTTCTGATCTCTGTAACCACCAACTTTTGAAGGCTTCAGCATCTCAGCACCGATCCAGTTCTGCCTTCTTCATTGATTTAGTTCAGTTTAGTTTAGCTTAGAGATACAGCATGGAAACAGGACCTTCGGCCTATCGAGTCTGCACCGACCAGCGATCCCCACACAATAAAGATAGACACAAAATGCTGGAGTAACGCAGCGGGACAGGCAGCATCTCTGGAAAGACAGGAGGGGTGATGTTTCGGATCAAGACTCGTACACTAGTTCCATCCTACACCCCAGGGACAATATACGGCAGCCAATTAACCGACAAACCTGCATGTCTATGGAATGTGGGAGGAAACCAGAGAAAATCCACACGATCACAGGGAGAACGTACTAACTCCAGACAGAGTAGTCAGGATTGAACCCAGGTCTCTGGCGCTCTAGGTCAGCAACTCTACAACTGCGCCACTGTGCCGCCCTATAAACCTATATTTAATCGCCCTGTCATGAAATTTGTATCAGCTCTGAGACCCTACATTCTAGAGCTCCCCCCACCCCACTCCAAACCTTCTCTAGATTTCTACCTTGCTTCTGTTTTTTTCATCAAAAGTACCTCTTCCAGATTTAGATGAAGTCCTAATGTGGCTCAACAATTGATGACACCCCTGTGGAGCATCTTGGGGGAATGTTACCACATAAACATCATGAAGCATCCAGGGAGAGTAGTAGGCAGAAGGGAATTATGGCTGTTGCCATAACAGTTAAGAATCAGAAGAATCAGATGGTCAATTAACTAAAGGACCAAGAGTTACATGAGGAAAAGCTTTATTTTAAAAACATAGCGGTTAGAACGTGAAGGACCTGCCAGGAGGAGTGATGAAGGCAAATTCAATGCACTGTTCAAAAAGAAATAGGACAGCTCTTAGAATGTGAGGAGTCAGCAAGGGAGTGGGATTTGCCCCAAGTGATGCTTGAGGGTTTACTTCAGTCAAAAAGGTTGATGAAGTTACAAGTGGCCTGGGGTAGTCGGAGACAGTGAACAGAGTGAGGAAGTGAATTATTGGCTTGGAACCGAGTTTGTGGTAGTGGCGAAGATACTGGCTTCAGTCTTCCCATTATTAAATTGAGGGAGAGTTCTGCCCATTGTTGACTGAATGTTGGAAATGTAATGTGACATCTCAGGGACAATTAAACGCAGCCCTCATAGGACTTTGGTTCGGCCGCATTTGGAGTATTGTGTGCAGTTCTGATCTCCCCATTGCATCCAACATGTGGAGGCTTTGCCGAGGGTGCGGAAGAGGTGTACCAGAATGCTGGCTGGATTAGAGGGGTTAAAGGGTTTCGGCTGTTGGAAAAGGTTGGATAGACTTGGATTGTTTTCTCTGGAACGTTCGAGGTTGAGGGGAAACTTGATGGAGTACAAAAGATTATGAGAGGCATAGATAGGGTAGACAGTGAGAGCTTTTTCCCCAGGGTGGAAATGTCCAACACCAGAGGGCATTGAAAAATATTCGGCCATCTTGGGTAGCTCATAACGACTTACTTTAGTTTATTGTCACATTTACCAATGTACAGTAAAAAGCTTTTGTTGAGTGCTATCCAGTCAGCGGAAAGACCCTTTCAAACAGCGAGCTCCAGGTCCTTACCGATTACTTGTTTCCACCCAAAATCTGAAAATGTGATTTTTTTTCCCCTTTATTTCCTAATTTCTTTACTGAAAGAAGTTGGTCTTCCTCTCCTTGCTCCAGGGCTTCCCATAAACCTGAGAGGACTGTCTGGTGCCTGGCTTCAATGAAAAAGATTTAATCCAGCTCCAAAATGTATTTTCCTCTGATCACAAAATTTTAGGCCCATCGAGAAAACTTCAGACCGCAACAAAAACTGCAAAAATTATTAAGGCTTTGGTTGTTAGCTGACAAACCACACTAAAAATCTCTCATCTGAATCTGATCAGACACATTTATTATATTAAATAATTAATTAAATGATTAAATAATATTGCTGTATCACTATCTTTGATCGGGTTACTGGCTTTACCTTGCTCTAAACGTTATTCCCTTATCATGGAACTGCATACATTGTAAATAGCTCGATTGTAATCATGTATTGTCTTTCCGCTGACTGGATTGCACGCAACAAACTCTTTTCATTGTACCACCGTACACGTGAAAAATAAACCAAACGAAACTTAAGTTGCTACAAGTCTACCCACAATGGTCTAATAGTTTTCCACGCCCCATTCTGTATTACAACTTAGCTAAAATTAGTCCACAGCCCACATAAAAGGGTCAATTGGCAAATCTTTCTCTGACATCTAAATTTCCCATCAATCGCAACTGCCGAACCATCACTAACAAATTTCAAATTGATAGAGAGAAAAAAAAAAGAAGTTCAAATGACAAGGTCGATGAATGTGACTTTACTCCAAATTATGTATAAACACATGCTTTAAATATTCTCGATCAATTAACGTTACCCCATATTTCTTAATTATGTTGACGGTTCTATTTTCCATTTAATATTAGACGAGTTTTGCAATCAATTACAGAGTCCCTCTGGACCGTATGACCAGCTTGTGCTGAAAGAAATGAAATCTTGGTCTTTGATCATTTCTAAAAGTGAACATTTGCCTCTGTAGCTAGTCCATAACAAGGCTTCCTAATATTCCTTTCAAAACAGATACTGCCTTCATTTCAACCTCATTCTCAGCAGAGAATGAAAAGCATCGTCCATGCCTTTTTCCGCCTTCTGCTATAACTTGAACACCCCTCTCACCATCCCCAATCTGCAGAAACTGCATCTCATTAAAAGCTGAAAATCATGCTTCATTTCACTTTTTTTTAAATTACAGTCTCTAAAATGAATTCTTGATTCTCAGGTTTTGGGCTTTGCTTTTGGAAAATGGCACCAAATCTTCCACAGTTCACTTGAGGATGCTGCTACTGAAATCAGCAAGATCTAGGCCCAGTATCATGGAAGAATGGTGGGGTTCTGCCAAAATAGATGGTGTATGTATTCACGGAAAACCTGCTGCTGCTGCTTCGGGATGCAGTGACGTTGCATGTTTGGGATGTGCAGTTGATGATTTCAAGTTGCTATTGCTGCCGTGCATCTTGCAGCTGGGTATTTGCAGCAATGGTGTGGAGGTGTTGAAGGTTGTGGATGTTTGAAGTGCTAATCAAGCGGGGGATATTGTGTAGGCTGGCGTTGAGCTTCTGTTACTTGGTTGCAGTTATACTCATCTAGGCCAGTGGTGAACATTCCATCAAACATTTGACTGGCACTGTGGAGGAGGTGGAAAGACTTCAGGGAGTCAGGAGCAGAAAGATTCACCAGAGGCCACTCAGCTGCTGATCTGCTCTTGTAGTCACGTTATTTGTGGGACTGGTCAAGTTAATGATGGCCAGTCACTTGTGAATTTCCTTGGATTCTTCTCCCCTATTAACTTATGACCTTTACAAATCCTTTGTACCATCATCATTCCAACATGTGCAACATTCTCTTGCTTAGCGATGACTTAAGGATTTCTTTCTGACTCTGGAACTTTTATGCCCTATATAAGTACTCTCCTAATCTCCTTGCAGGTTAGACATCACAGGTTTTAAAATTCCATTGGATATGATTTCTCTGAATTAAGGAGTCACAGGCTCATTATTAAAACTAATGGTTTGACATTATCAAATAGATTTTCCACCATCAATATACTCCTAAACTGATGTGAACTTCAATTTCAGGGGATTACCTGATGGAAGAAATGGATCAAACTCTCATGTGAAGCAACTGGGAAAAAAACAAAGTCACGATCCATGGCTTATCCAGCTGGCAATATTATCAACAATTATGAATATTTCTGAACGCCTGCTATTTTTATATATGCTTATGGGTTCTTGAAGTCACTGGCGTTTATTGCCCATCCCTACCTGCCCTAAAACAGAATAGATCGGTAAGAGATGTGAAGAGGTAACTAAAGACAGACACAAAATGCTTGAGTAACTCAGCAGGTCAGTCAGCATCCCTGGAGAAAAAGAATAGGTGACGTCGTTTTGGGTCGAGACCCTTCTTCAGACCGAGAGTCAGGGGAAAGGGGAATGAGAGTACAGACGGTATTTCGGAGAAATGAATGGAAGATATGCAAAAAGCAACGATAGTCAAGGCACACTCTAGGCCATTGTTGGGTGTGCGATAGGTGATAATGAGTCAACAGAGGAACTCAAAAGGACGACAGTAAAACTAGTACAACGACCTGGGTGGGGGAGGGACGGAGAGAGGGGATGAAAGGGTTACTTGCAGTTAGAGAAATCACGAGTCATACCGCTGGGATGTAAGCTGCCCAAGCAAAATATGAGATGGTGTTCCTACAATTTACATTTGGCCTCACTCTGACAATGAAGGAGGCCCAGGACAGAAAGGTCAGTGTGGGAATTGGAAGACAATAGACAATAGGTGCAGGAGTAGGCCATTCGGCCCTTCGAGCCAGCACCACCATTTAATGTGATCATGGCTGATCAATCTCAATCAGTACCCCGTTCCTGCCTTCTCCCCATACCCCCTGACTCTGCTATCCTTAAGAGCTCTATCTAGCTCTCTCTTGAATGCATTCAGAGACTTGGCCTCCACCGCCTTCTGAGGCAGAGAATCCCACAGATTCACAACTCTCTGACTGAAAAAGCTTTTCCTCATCTCTGTTCTAAATGGCCTACCCCTTATTCTTAAACTGTGGCCCCTGGTTCTGAACTCCCCCAACATTGGGAACATGTTTCCTGCCTCTAACGTGTCCAACCCCTTAATAATCTTATATGTTTCGATAAGATCCCCTCTCAGGGGAGTTAATGTGTTTGTTTGGCATCCGGGAGATCAGGTAGGCTGAGGCGGACTGAGCGATGGTTAAGAGATAACTATATGGTTAGGTTTAGAATTATGTATAGATCAGACAAGGAAATGATAGTATAGTTCATTTTACAATGGATATGATGAAACAATAAGCTTTTTAATGAATATCTCTAAATCCATAGTCCAGGAATCTGGACTTGAATCCAGGAACTGATCTACCAAGATGCAACATTTAGAGAAAACTGTCATTCCTGAATAAAGCTTCAGATAAGCAGATGTCTTTTATGCAAACACCAACAATACAAATTTTTGCCCCACATTAATTTTCCCAGCATTGAACTAGGTCCGCAGCAAAAAAAACAAATAGTTCTAACTTTAACACGACATCACATGCTGTTTTAGTTTAGTTTAGTTTAGTTTAGACATACAGCACGGTAACAGGCCCTTCAGCCTACCGACTTCGCACAAACCAACGATCCCCGCACACTAACACTATCCTACACACACTAGGGAAACTTTACAATCTTACCAAGCCAAATGGCCTACAAAACCTGAAGTTTGGAGTGTAGGAGGAAACCAGAGCTCCTGGAGAAAACCCACACAGGTCACAGGGAGAACGTACAAACTCCATACAGACAGCACCCATAGTCTGGATCAAACCCGGGTCTCTGGCGCTGTAAGGCAGCAACTCTATCGTTGTGCCACTGGGTCGCCCAACACCATGCCGTTGTATTTTAAACGAGCAATCCTCCTTACACGTGACAGTCAGTCGAAAAAGAAGGCCAGGCTGGTTTTGACGTACTGCAGAACAGCTTCACTTCCAAACAGTATGTGTTTAATCTCAGACACACTGCAAACTAACCCCCTGCTATCTTCTTTGCTTCCTGTTCTGAGAAGAGCACTTTAAAGGTGAAGAAGATGAATGAAGGTGCAATCATTATCTGTTAGCAGCAGAGACTCAGGGTAATACTAAGCACATCACAAGCATTAGTCTCACAGGGGGCATCCATCCTGAATAGCAAGGTGTTCCAGAAAAGCTTCCTGGGACCTGCTACTTTCACAGCGGGTGATGCTGGTCCCACCTTGCCATGTGTACTAATCAAAGTAAAGCTGTACTGTCAGAAAAGTCATCCATTTTCTGAAAATGCAACCATCTATAGCAGCATATTGAATCCTTTGTGGCTTAACCATCTGCAAAGCATGAGTTTGGCTGACAGTTTGAAAATGTATGACTTGCTCAGACGTATTTATATTTGGAACAATGGATGAATTATAATACTATTTTTATTGATTATGCCTCCCTACATTGAAATGTGCAAGAAAACTTCAAGATCTGCCTTACTGGTTGACAAAAACTTTGTGAATAAAGATCATATTCTTTTAGAATTGGGGCAGCAACTGTCCGATTTATTTTGATTCTGTTTGCACGAGCCTTCTTTAACTTTCAGTTACATCTGGGATGTCACATAGATTGATTTAAGCATTTAAAACAAATAATTAATAAGAAAATTGATGGGTTATTTGGACAAGCATGGATTGGTAAAGGAGAGGCACCTCAATACCAGATTGATTCCTGGGATGGCAGGACTTTCATATGAAGAAAGACTGGATAGACTCGGCTTGTACTCGCTGGAATTGAGAAGATTGAGGGGGGATCTTATAGAAACTTACAAAATTCTTAACGGGTTGGACAGGCTGGATGCGGGAAGATTGTTCCCGATGTTGGGGAAGTCCAGAACAAGGGGTCACAGTTTAAGGATAAGGGGGTAGTCTTTTCGGACCGAGATGAGAACGTTTTTTTTCACACAGAGAGTGGTGAATCTGTGGAATTCTCTGCCACAGAAGGTAGTTGAAGCCAGTTCATTGGCTATATTTAAGAGGGAGTTAGATGTGGCCCTTGTGGCTAAAGGGATCAGGGGGTATGGAGAGAAGGCAGGTACGGGATACTGAGTTGGATGATCAGCCAAGATCATATTGAAGGGCCGAATGGCCTACTCCTGCACCTATTTTCTATGTTTCTATGTTTCTAATAGTGTGATTAGTTAAAGGCAAATGGTGTTTGATGAATGTCATTGTAGGCTTTTGATGAGGTAACAAAAAGGGTGGATGAGGACAATGTACCATATTTGAGATTGTGTATGCGGACTTTCGAAAGGCATTTGATCTTATACCAGAAAGTACACTTGTAATTAAATTGAGAATCATGGGTCAGATAGAACATGGAACTAAAATTGACTGTGATCATAAGCAGAGTTCGTTCATAAGATCATAACATCATAGGTGATAGGAGCAGAATTAAGCCATTCGACCAATCAAGTCTACTCTGCCATTCAATCATGGCTGATCTATCTCTCGCTCCTAACCCCGTTCTCCTGCCTTCTCCCCATAACCTCTGACACCCATACCAATCAAGGATTTATCTATCTCTCCTTAAAAAATATCCACTGACTTGGCCTCCACGGCCCTCTGTTGCAAAGAATTCCACAGCTGCAATGAAAAGACTGGAGGAGAATAGATGTTTGAGTTCTCAAGGTTCAGTACAGGTCTCACTGCTAGTTTGATTCAGACCTAGGGGGGCTCAGCGCATAACCTTCATTTTTGTTGATGAAGTGAGAATGAATTACAAAAATATTCATCGATTTTAAGAGGATATAGAAAATCTCATAGAATCAATGTAAGAACATATGCAATGGAAGCAGATGTAGTCCATTGAGCCTCTCATGCCTGTGGTGACACTTGCAGCAGATGTTCTTTACCACAACATCACTTTCCTACAGTAACCATATACCACTGATTCAACGATGTATTGACTCCTGTCTCGAGTACCACAGCCCCCTCAGGCAGAGAATCCCACAGTCACTGGATTCCAGAAGAGAAATAGCAGGTGGAATTCAGTGTGGAAAAATATGAGCATATATTTTGGTACGAAGAATAAACTAAATTGAACAAGTTTAGAAGGGTTGCAAGATATATACGTGGAGGTGGGGGTGTACAAATCCTTGAATGGGTAGATCAGGGTAGAAACCAGGGATAACAGATCAGGGCTTGGACTTTATAAATGAAAGCACAGAATGCAAAAGTGGCAAAGTTAAGATAAACCTACAAAATATTAGTATTGTGTTCAATTCTGAGTATCCCAGTAAAGGAAAGGTGTGCAGCTTTTCAGATGATACGTACGGATAGTTACTAAAATGGTTGCATGGTGTGGGAGATTACATTTATAGAGAGAGATTGGAGAGCAGTGAAGGCAGAGAGATTAGATTTGTGTTTAAAATTGCTAAAGAAAGAAAATCTATTACCAAGAGCTCAAGTGTAGATATTGACAGTTGTTTGACAGAACAGAGGTGATTGTGAAAAACATTTTTAATACAAGTGGTGCAAATTTGGAATGATCTACCGAATAGGATACAAATCTAACAATATCGCTCTCAGAAAGAAAATGCAAAAATAACTTGCAGAATAACTGCAGAAGTAATGATTTATTTCCGTAGCAATGTTTGCAGTATATGCATCACATATTTTCTCTAATTGGTGTTACATATTTCTCCAGTTTGCTACTGATGCTCTATGCATCGTTGAGCAATTTAAATATAATTTATCATTATACCTGCTTTATTAGTTCACTGCATATTGCCTCATTAATCTCCTAATAGTAATTTTGCTACTCTAATCTCTAAGCATGTTATTTTTTTTGTCATTCTCAACCATTCTTTTATTATAAAATTATTAACATTTTGTAATAAAATAATAAAAAATAATAACTATGAAGTGTATGTGGAGAACAAGTGTTGGGAGGGGTGTGGGGGTGTGCATTAACTGATGAGCTGTACCACTATGAAATTCTGTGAAAGGAGTCTTGCAGAGATCAAATCTCCAGGTTTTTCTCCTTGGAGTTGGAAGATTGGAAGGAGAGGGTGTTGAAACCTCTCTGAGCAATCTGCAATTTTTTAAAACTCATTTTATATTTTGACACTGCAGTACTTTTCTCTGACTTCCTCTGCACTAGTTGATGCCACAGGAGGCTGTGGAGGCCAAGTCAGTGGATATATTTAAGGCAGAGATAGATAGATTCTTGATTAGTGCAGGTGTCAGAGGTTATGGGGAGAAGGCAGGAGAATGGGGTTAGGAGGGAGAGATAGATCAGCAATGATTGAATGGCGGAGTAGACTTGATGGGCCGAATGGTCTAATTCTGCTCCTATCACTTATGATCTTATGACTAATGATCTTGATGTTCCGTGGTGGTGCCCCAGTGTGTGCCTTGGCCTCATGTGCATTATATCCATCCATGCATGACAATGTTCTGTTGTCTTTGTTTGTCATGTCTTTCCTTGTTATGGGGTATAGAACTCTTTAGTTTAATAAAACTAACACCTTATGTTCCTACCCTTTCAATTCTTTATACACTATTGCTTGCAACATTTAATTATCAAAGTAGATTTTTTTCTGTAGCAATGTTTGCAGTATGTACATCACATATTTTATCTAATTGGTGTTACATATTTCTCCAGTTTGCCACTGAAGCTCTATACATTGTTGAATAATTTAAATATAATTTATCATTACACCTGCTTTATTAGCTCACTGCATATTGCTATATTAATCTCCTAATAGTAACTCTGCTACTCGAATTTCTAAGCATGTTTTTTTTTTTCATTCTTAACCATTCTTTTTCTTAATTGTATAATAGGCTCTATCCGGCTGCTGCTGGTACTTGAACACCATGCTGTTCCTACACTCATTCCCAGTGCTACAGCAACGATAGGATCTTTTGAATTGCAAACCTCCACAGCATGCTGTCCTACCTATGATGGGAGTGGGCCACAAGTGGCAAATGGGCTTCAGGTGGCAGGATCCTCGGCTCTATTCCAAGCATCACCCTGTTGATCTGTGTCAACTTAAAAATGATCAGCAACTCAGCGGGTCTGAAGGCATCTCCGGAGAAAAGGAATAGGTGATGATTCGGGTCGAGCCCCTTCTTCAGACTGAGAGTCAGGGGAGAGGGAAACTAGAGAAATGGGAGGGTCACCCTCTCCCCTGACTCTCAGTCTGAAGAAGGGTCTCGATCCGAAACGTCACCTATACCTTCTCTTCGGAGATGCTGTCTGACCCGCTGAGTTACTGCAGCTTTTTCTGTCCATCTTCGGTTTAACCCAGCATCCTTCCTAAAAATTATCAGTACTCTGCACTCTGTACTCTCCCTTTGTACTTGAGGTCAGCTTGATTCTGATTTGGCTAGAGATCCATCACATCCTGGGACTTGCCTAAGAACTAGAGCGTGGACTTTGAAAATGGCACCAAAGATGGGGCCCCTTGCATGCGGGATCAGTAGACGGATCCTGTACACTTGCTAATCGGGGATCAAGGGTACAGCAATGCTCTACTGGACTCTTTGTAAGATAAAGAATTTTACTGTGTTAGAACTTCACATGACAATAAAAGCACCATTGAACCATTGGAAAGCATGCAAAACAATGCTTTTCACTGTACCTCTGTACATGTGAGAATAATACACCTAAACCTAAATTAAACTGCTTTGATTTCTTGAAGTGTAAAGTAAAGTAAAGGAAAGAGTTTCATCCGGGTGTATTATTTATTGAAGGTCAACGATGCCATTTGAACGAGTGAGTTCATTGAAGGGCGTCCGCCATAGCTGGAGTGATGCAAAGTGCATTTGTCTTCTCAGCTCAGTAATGTGCTAGACGACTGTTGAACTACAGCGGCTGGTGTAACAGGTACAGCACCATTCAGTCTTCAGCATGTCTCCAATTCTGCATTGCAATGTACCGGTGCATAAATCAAGTGTGTGCTGTGCACCGATTCAAGCTATCATATCCACAATCACCCACCCCTTCCCCAGCACCATCCTCACCACTTCCCACTGCAGCAAGCAATGCATGCTTTGACACACACTATTATAAATTGATTCTGACGATTTAGGCTTGGGAAGTCTGTTCTTTCCAGGAAAGCTTATGGTAGCTATTGCATTAAAGATGAACTTCTGCTCATTGCTGTGGGAGCAGTTGTTTGCAATGGCTGAGAAATGACTCGGAGATTGTTTTTCGAAGTGGGGGCAGTGACCCTCAGGTGAGTCATTCAATAGTGAAAAATGGTCAATCATTTCTGCTTCTTTAAATAAATGCTGATCCACAAACTGGGGAACTTGTTCTTGTCAGGTTGTGCGGATGAACCATTTGGTGTCAGTGGGTTGCCTAAAAAAAAACGGAAAACCATCGGGTTTTTGTTTTTGGAAATGTTTGTCAAATTAATTAATGCACACTTTGATTAAAGCTGGGGTTAATCGTCTGATCTGGTGTGTCTTTTACAAGTACGAGTCGCAATCCCAAAGCCTAAAACGTATAAGATTATTAAGGGGTTGGACACATTAGAGGCAGGAAACATGTTCCCAATGTTGGGGGAGTCCAGAACCAGGGACCACAGTTTAAGAATAAGGGGTAGGCCATTTAGAACAGAGATGAGGAAAAACTTTTTCAGTCAGAGAGTTGTGAATCTGTGGAATTCTCTGCCTCAGAGGGCAGTGGAGGCCAATTCTCTGAATACATTCAAGAGAGAGCTAGACAGAGCTCTTAAGGATAGCGGAGTCAGGGGGTATGGGGAGAAAGCAGGAACGGGGTACTGATTGAGAAATATCAGCCATGATCACATTGAATGGCGCGAAGGGCTGAATGGCCTACTCCTGCACCTATTGTCTATTGTCTATTGCCTTGCACAAAGAGGAAGAAGGTGTCAGATGATTTGCATCAAATGCACAGCAGAATTGTGTCATTAACTGGAATTCTTAAATTGAATGGAAGGATGATTATAAATTTGATTAATGGTTGCAGAACTCTTTTCATGAGATGACCTGTATTCCTAAATAATTTTAACTTTTAAGACTCTGTTTCCAAATTTCTTTCAGCTCCTGAAATTAGCTGCCTGTATCCATTTGTGATCAATAGAAAATCAAAATGGGCGATGTAAAATTGCGAATCTCCCCTTGTGTAGTATATCTGTGTTCTGTAATTATAGTTAAACAGGTGATTAAATCATTGATTTTTGATCTCCTAAACGAGTTCCTTTTTTTGTGGATGAATCATGTTATTATTGTCCATTGTGTTCAAGAATTTAGCGTTCTGACCCAGGCAAAAATTTGAGAATAATTGAGGATAATTTTGCGTAAAAAGGTGGAGGGGCAGGTAGTGTGGAGAAAGCAGGGACTCTGCAGAAGGACTTGGACAGGTTGGGAGAGTGGGCAGATGCAGGATTGCCAGCTGCAGGACTCCCAAAAGGTTAATCTGCAAGTCGAATTGGTAGTAAGGATGGCAAACTCAATGCTAGCATTTATTTCAAGAGAGCTAGAATACAAAAACAGATGTAATGCTGAGGCTCCATAAGGCGCTGGTCAGGCCGCATTTAGAGTATTGTGAGCAATTTTGGGCACCGTATCTGAGGAAGGATGTGCTGACTCTGGAGAGGGTCCAGAGGAGGTTTACAAGAATGATCCCAGGAGTGAGTGGGTTAACATATGATGAGCGTTTGATGACACTGGGCCTGTACACGCTGGAGTAAAAAAGGATGAGGGGGGGAACCTTATTGAAACTTACCAAATAGTGAATGGCTTGGTTTGAGTGGATGTGGAGAGGATGTTTCCACTTTTGAGAGAGTCTAGGACCCAGAGGTCATAGCCTCAGAATTAAAGGACATTCATTTAGGACGGAGGTAAGGAGAAATTTCTTTAGTCAGAAGGTGGTGAATCAGTGGAATTCTTTGCCTGTCAATGGATATTTTTAAGTCAGAGAAAGATAGATTCTTGATTACGATACTATACGATATAACTATATTTATCCCAGGAGGGAAATTGTTGGGAAATATCCCAGGGAGGGAAATTAGTACGGGTGTCAGGGGTTATGGGGAGAAGGCAGGATTAGGAGGGAGAGATAGATCAGCCATGATTGAATGGCGGAGTAGACTTGATGAGCCGAATAGTCTAATTCGGCACCTATCACTTATGACATGACCTCACAAGTTTGTCAACACAACGTCCAGAATGAGCTTCTGGAGAGAAACAATTCAAATAAACACTTTTGAATGTATTAATTATTTCGACTTCTGAATAATTCCTACAAAACATATTCCAGAATCATGTCACCTTCCCTTTTCATTCCCAATTATGATGCCGGGTTTGGCAAAGACAGGCTTGCTTATTCCACCTACTTACATCCAACACCTCAAACAGACATGCATGCAAACAAGATAGGCACAAAAGGCTGGAGTAACTCAGCGGGACAGGCATCATCTCTGGAGAGAAGGAATGGGTGACGTTTCAGGTTGAGACCCTTCAGTCTGAAGAAGGGTCTCGACCCGAAACGTCAGCCATTCCTTCTTTCCAAAGATGCTGCCTGTCCCACTGAGTTACTCCAGCTTTTTGTGCCTATCATCGGTTTGAACCAGCATCTGCAGTTCCTTCTTACACACCCGCAAACAATTCAGGGTACTTGGGTTGACATAGACCTCAAGCCTTTTGTAGCTGTCTCCGCAGGAAATCAGTCCTCACAGCAACCACAGATGGAGACAGATAAGACAAAAAAGCAGGGAATGATGAAAACAGATGACTGATGTGAAAATATGATTGAATAGCATTAATCGCGTTAATGAATAGGCCACAGAGCTCCCAATCTGCTAGCCCGCAGGCAGGTCACAGAGTCACTGCATGTGTTTAGCTGCAGACATATTCTCTCCAATTTCCCTCTCTCTGGCTAACAATGTCAAGATTTGTAACCATCTTCCATCTCTGCCCATAGCCACTGTTATTCATATCTGAAGCTTGGTGGTAGAAACAAAGATCTGTAGATGCTGGTTTATGCCAAAGACAGACACAAAACGCTGGAGTAACTTAACGGGTCAGATGGCATCTCGAGAGAAACAGGATGGGTGACGTTTCAGGTCAGGATCCTTCGTCAGGTCTTCAGAATTTTCAGGTCCGAAGAAGGGTCCTGACAACCCATCACCTATCCTCCTTCTGCAGAGATGCTCCTGACCCGCTGAGTTACTCCAGCACTTTGTGTCCATCTGAAGCTTGATGGTATTTGTGGGAGGTTTAGGGTATGAGATGTTTTATCCATGCTGTGCCCTATCAGTGGTAGTTGTACAGGCACTGAGAGCTGGGCAAGCTGAATGGCAATGACAATGTCTATGCAATGCAATAGAATGATAGAACGTGCTAAAATGTGTGGAGGCACAAGGAACTGCAGGTGCTGGAATCTTGAGGAAAACAAAGTGCTGGAGGAACTCAACAGGTCAGGCAGCATCTGTGGAAGGAGTGTGCAAGCAATGTTTCGGGTCGGGCTTCAGTCCAAGGTATCCGTCTTATTTCAAACACAAAGGTACACAAAATGCTGGAGTAACTCAGCGCGTCAGCCCGGTCGGCCGTCATGGGTGGAGTGGGAGCACGTGGCTGCTGGCTGGGTGAGGTCATGTGGGGCACGGGGCGGTGACGTCACCTTGTCCCTTATTTGGGAGTGAGATAGTTGGCAACCTCTACACACCACCATCCCTGGCAGGGCCATCCAGGCACCATCTGTGTAAAAAACTTGTCTCGTCCATCTCCTTTAAACACTGCCCCTTTCACTATAAATCTATGTGCTCCAGTCTTTGACATTTCCACCCGGAGAAAAAGGTTCTGACTCTCTACCCTATCTATGCCTCTCAAAATGTTATATACTTCTTCCACCTCTAGAGTTCCAGAAAAAATAATCCAAGTCTGTCCAACCTCTCCTTATAATTAGATAATACCAGGCAATATTCTGGTAAAACTCTTCTGCACCCTCTCCAAAGCTTCCACAACCTTCCCATAATGGGGTGACAAGAACTCAGAACTCTGAAGAGGGGTCTCGTCCCAAAACGTCACCCATTCCTTCTCTCCAGAGATGCTGCCTGTCCCGCTGATTACTCCAGCTTTTTCTGTCTATCTTCGGTTTAAACTAGCATCTGCAGTTCCTTCTTACACATCATGAGCTAAGAGGTTGGATGAACAAGTAGCTCCATCCTAGAGTTACCTCAGGTCACAACCTTGATGTACATGTAACTGCTTCATTTTCTTAATGTCACTTGATGTTTATGCAATGAATACATTTTTGATAATGGCCAATTACCGTGTCCCTATTGTCACCGCACCTGTGGTACATCTCTGGTGCTCAGGGATACCATCAAAGCCCTCTGCTACAGAACACGAGAAACCAGCAGAGACGTCACTACTTTAGTAGCGATTGATAAGTAGGAAAGGATGAGGTGGGTTGAAACGGCCCATTATTGGGCTCTGCCTGTCTATGATTTTATGACCACTATCAGCTGGGTGACGAGAAGCCTACAATATTTTTCATCAAAGATAGCCACAAAACGCTGGTGTAGCTTAGCAGGACAGGCAGCATCTCTGGATAGAAGGAATGGGTTGAGACTCTTCTTCAGTCTGAAAAAGGGCCTCTGCACGAAATGTCACCCATTCCTTCTATCCAGAGATGCTGCCTGACCCGCTGAGTTACTGCAGGATTTTTCATCTATCTTTGGTGGAAATCAGCATCTGCAGTTCCTTCCCAGATACTTTTGACCATTCAGGGTGGTTTCTGTTGACATAAATTCAATGTGAGTCATTCCACTGACTCCCTGGTCTCCACCACTACCTGTGGGATTTCCTTCTGGAAGTGATAGCGGAGGCTGAAGAGGCTAAATTAAATGTTCGGAATGTTAATAGGTTATCCAACATGTTTTCCATCATCGACGCCTTTGCAAATTCATTGCATAAGAGCCTTTTGCCCCCTTTCATTCCATTGTTCACTTAGCAGCTTCAAACACGGCATATGTGTTCCTGCAATCAGCACTACTAATGCAGCGGAGGTGGAGTGTGGATGTAAAGGGAGTTACAAACCAGTACAATTGATTGCAAAATGATCAATTGCTCTGTGAGGATCAGCAGCATATAAATATTTTCAGAACAAAAATTATTTTTAATTTGAACCGATTGGTGTCAAGAATAAGTTCCATACTCTTGATCTCATTGGTAAAACTCGGACTAACTTTGATCGGACTTTATTGGCTTTACCTTGCGCTAAACGTTGTTCCCTTATGATGTATCTGTACACTGTCAATGGCTCAACCGTAATCACGTATTGTCTTTCTGCTGGAGAGTTGGCACGCAACAAAAGCTTTTCTCTGTACCTCGGTACACGTGACAATAAACCAAACTGAATTACTTCCTGGGCTTAGCTTCCCCATTTCAATCAGATGTCCCTCAACATAATGATAACAACACTCACACGACTCTATACTTGTGATCAGTTTAATCTCAAAGGCACTGGCAGGACCTAAGTGAACACGACAAAAAATAATAGGTGCAGGAATTGGCCTTTCAGTCCATCAAACCAATCAACCATTCACGAAGAACAGGACTAAACTTCAGCATCTAATTTGCTTTCCCTGTACCCAAGTCACAAGTACAAGTCGGGTAATATTTCAGGAATGCTATTTTACACATTGAGTACAGCCTGATGCTGTCAAATGTCAGAAGGTAGACACAAAATGTTGGAGTAACTCAGTGGGACAGGCAGCATCTCTGGATGGAAGGAATGGGTGACGTTTCAGGTCGAGGCCCTTCTTCAGACTGCTGTCAACTTCTGCAGACTGTCAGGATGTTCAGGGCTGGATTTGCCTTCCATGGCTTGGGCCAGGAAGGGAAAGCATTAAAGCATTTTAATCCTGGTTGCTGCCTGCTAATCCGTGTTGAAAGGAATGTGTTGGGATGGGGAACATCACAGGAGCAAACCGTAAGAACTATTACATTTGAAATTCAGAGCAACAGCCCTGGGTGGTTGTGCGAGAGGCAGGTGACTTCTAAAGAGCTCCACAACACTCAGTATCTCAGGGGAAACGTAAAGGATTTTTACTTGAAGAGGATGACATCAGAGGTTGAAATGCATCTCAGCAAAGGTCAACATAGTGATCAGGGGAAACACTGAGGCCTTTTGACCTTCACTTCCAGCCGAGGAGCATTGAACAGCATCGACACTTTATGCTACACACCTACAATCCGATTGATTTAGCTGTGCTCGGTGTCAAGTCCCTAAAGTGTGTTGGTTTCTACCACAAGATTGGATTCTCATTTGTTATGATTGAATAAACGGATAGCTCACACCAATACTGTTTGAAGTTAGCTGGCTGTATTGGAATACCTTACGGATTTGATTATGTGGGTGTTTTTCCAACATGTATTTTCTTGCCGCAATAATGCTGAAGAAATGTTCCAAGATGTGCACATTAAATTAATATTAACGAGAGTACTTAAATCGTGATACCGAGATTCTGCACAAAGGAGGTGCAATTTAATTGCTGTTCATTGAAAATTACCAGTTAGTAACACTCTTACCTTGAATTCAGAAGACCTAATCCAGAGATTGTGGAACAGAAATATAGGCTGTCTTTCCAATCCTACTTCATCAGAGGTGCCATTTTATGGATGAGAGATTATGGCAATGAAGATCTTAGAGCTCTAAATAGGAACAAGTGTTATGCCTGGTTCTCAATATTTATTCCTCAGTCAATATTATTATTGTAGATTATCTGGTCATTTTCACATTACTGTTTGTGGGAGCTTGCTATGTGCAATTTTTTTAACAGTTATCAGCACTCAGAAATACGCTTATAGGGATGGATGAGGCACTATCTGAATGTAGAACGTTTGTTCAAAAGACAAATGGCTGAATAGATCATAAGTTCACAACTTCACAAGTTCTAGTAGAATTAGGCCATTCGGTCCATCGAGTCCACTCCACAATTTAATCTGCCACCTTATCCCATTTTCCCGCCTTCTCCCCGTAACCCTTGACACCCGTTCTAATCAAGAAGTTGTCTATCTCTGCCTTAAATATATCCACTGACTTGGCCTCCACAGCCCTCTGTGGCAATGAGCTCCACAGAATAACTACCCTCTGACTAAAGATGTTCCTCTTTTCTAAAAGAGCGTTACAAAAGGCCTCAGTGTTTCCCCTGATCACTATGTTGACCTTTGCTGAGATGCATTTCAACCTCTGATGTCATCCTCTTCAAGTAAAAATCCTTTACGTTTCCCCTGAGATACTGAGTGTTGTGGAGCTCCTTAGAAGTCACCTGCCTCTCGCACAACCACCCAGAGCTGTTGCTCTGAATTTCAAATGTAATAGTTCTTACGGTTTGCTCCTGTGATGTTCCCCATCCCAACACATTCCTTTGAACATGGATTAGCCATCAGCAACCAGGATTAAAATGCTTTAATGCTTTCCCTTCCTGACCCAAGCCATGAAAGGCAAATCCAGCCCTGAACTGTCGCGTCCAATCTACCTGTCAAATGTCCTGACGGTAAATAAATTGGTTAAACAAAACTATCTTCTGGTATCTTCAAATGCCTTTTCTTAATTTAATATTACGTGCTTCTAAATGCATCCGCGACCAACTAGCAAACCTGGGGACAGCGCACGACAGCGCCCGCAATAAGCTACGATACCTGGCGACAAGCCAGCTGTCGCCGAGAAATTTATATCTGGAATGTCGCCGAGATCCACTACGATTCATTGAAGACTCCTCACGATCACGCCCGCGACACCCCGGCCAACGTTTGGCGGCAGCCTAGTCGCCGGCAGTCGCCTTAAAATCACCTAAGTGGGACTGGCCCTTAACAAAATGTCAGTGAGTACTTCCTACAGACCTTTTCATATTATATTCTGAATGCTGACCTCAAACAAAAGTAAGATGATGCCAAGGTGTGGCGGCACGGTGGCGCAGCGGTAGAGTTGCTGCCTTACAGCGAATGCAGCGCCGGAGCCTCAGGTTCGATCCTGACTACGGGCGCCATCTGTATGGAGTTTGTACGTTCTCCCCGTGACCTGCGTGGGTTTTCTCCGAGATCTTCGGTTTCCTCCCACACTCCAAAGACGTACAGGTATGTAGGTTAATTGACTGGGTAAAATGTAAAAATTGTCCCTAGTGTGTGTAGGATAGTGTTAATGTGCGGTGATCGCTGGGCGGCACGGACTTGGTGGGCCGAAGGGGCCTGTTTCCGCACTGTATCTCTAAATCTAAAAAATCTAAAAAAGGTGCCAGCACTATACGCGCTACAATATATAATGTCAAACAACATTAATGACTGGAGCACATAGGAAAAACTAAAATGAAGGGCTGTTATCCATAAACGACAGAGAATGAAAACATTGCCAGATTCCCACCTCCTTGACTGGTTTGATTGGTAGAGCAAATCTGTGCACAGGTTTAATATCTCGTACCGTGCCATTTGTGAAAGAAATGAATACATTTAGAACGGGGAAAGACGGGTTAATATTCATGAGCACTTCTGTTTTTGAGAAGTGGAATAATCCCGGTCGTTTTTGCTTGTTCACATTTTTAACAAATATGATAGCGTAAAACATTCAGTTGCCAATTAGGTACAGATTTCGTTTCATTTGATGCACAGGTTTTTACTGGTTTTCGATCTGTAAACTATAAGGTGGAGCACTGAGATTTCACTGTGATACAAATGCACCTCCCCCACATTCCCATGGGGACAGTGGAACAGCAATGTTCAATGCAGCATCACTGCTACAGCCCACTCCACATGCTGAGTTCAGAGCGAGACGCACTGCAAGTAGAACAGGCTTCTGGAGCTGGTGGCATAGCTAGACTGTTAGTCGAGAGTCAAGAGTCAAGAGTGTTTTATTGTCATAGGTCCCAGATAGAACAATGACATTCTTACTTGAAGCAGCACAACAGAATATGTGAACATAGTACACTGTAACCAATATAATAAACAAGAAAAAAGTTCAGTGTGTGTATATGTACACATACTCACAAATACACACACACACACATATATATATATATATATATATATATATATATATATATCATATCATATCATATATATACAGCCGGAAACAGGCCCTTTCGGCCCACCAAGTCCGTGCCGCCCAGCGATCCCCGCACATTAACACTATCCTACACCCACTAGGGACAATTTTTTACATTTACCCAGCCAATTAACCTACATACCTGTACGTCTTTGGAGTGTGGGAGGAAACCGAAGATCTCGGAGAAAACCCACGCAGGTCACGGGGAGAACGTACAAACTCCATACAGTGCAGCACCCGTAGTCAGGATCGAACCTGAGTCTCTGGCGCTGCATTCGCTGTAAAGCAGCAACTCTACCGCTGCGCTACCGTGCCGCCCTAGATCATATGTGTATGTACACACACACTTGCACACATATGTACATGCAAATAAACAAACAAACAAACAAACAGTTTTAATTAGTCTAATTATCACACAAGAACACTTGTGCCTAAATCTCTCTCATGGCAGCACATTCATTTGATTATGAAAGGTGCTGTGCTTTTGTGCTTTTGTTTGGTGGGTTTTGTTTCAGATAGTGCGATGTCTCAAGACTGAGGCGATTTTACCTAAGCTGTCTAAGCTATTGACTCCATTTATACCTCCGCTGTCTCAAGCAGCATAATCAAGGACGAGTCGCACCCCAGTCACTCCCTCTTCTCCCCTCGCCCATCGGGCAAAAGGTATAGAAGTGTGAAAACGCACACCTCCAGATTCAGGGACGGTTTCTTCCCAGCTGTTATCAGGCAACTGCATCATTCTACCACAACCAGAGAGCAGTCTTAAACTACTATCTACCTCTTTGGTGACCCTCGGAGCATCCATGATCGGACTTTGCTGGCTTTACCTTGCGCTAAACGTTATTCCCTTATCACGCATCTGTACACTGTAAATGGCTCAATTGTAAACATGTGTTGTCTTTCTGCTGACTGGGTAGCACACAACAAAAGCTTTTCACTGTACCTCGGTACACGTGACAATAAACTAAACCAAACTAAAAGATAGCTTCACACATCTACATATGCCGTTATAACTTAAACTGCATGTGTAGTTATAACTTGAATGATAATGAAATGGTAAGCTGCACATCCTCACAGTTGCTGTTGTGTTTGCTGTATCTTGAGCCAATTCTTCCACCCCAAGCTTCAAATCCGCAAATTGAGAGCAACAATTTTTACTGGTAGTTTATTTTTACTGGCAAGGTCAGAAATTGGACAGAAGTGTAGAAAATATTGAGCATTTCAAATGATAAAATACCAAATCTGTGTAATTGTGTCAGAACAGGAAACATGATCGTGTTGATTCACTTTGAGAGATTTGCACATTCATCAGCCAAGGCATTGTTTTAAACAACACCCTCACTTCCTACTCTAATGTATCATTATTTGGACGGCATATTACAAAATGCCAAATATTAAAACTTATCTACTATATTTACTTTCTGCATCCAGCTTATTCTTCACCAATCTTGGATCGAATGCTTGCACATTTCATCCCTGCCATTCACATCTATTTGACAGAATGCCTTGCAACATGTTTTGTGCTGGATCATGTTGCTAATCAGATTATCAATTACAGATGGTGATGAGTCAGAATATAGAAGTGAGATCGACTGATTGACCAAATGGTGCCAGCACAACAACCTGGCTCTCAATATCAGCAAAACCAATGAACTGATTGTGGACTTTGGAAGAGGAAGGATGAGGACCCACAATCCTGTCTATATCAACAGGATGACGGTGGACAGAGTCAAAAACGTCAAGTTCTTGGGCGTGCATATTTCCGAAGATCTTTCCTGGGCCCAGCACACTGATGCAATTGTAACTAAAGCACATCAACGCCTCTACTTCCTGAGAAGATTATGGAGATTCAGTATGTCAGAGAGGATTCTCTTGAACTTCTACAGGTGGACAGTAGAGAGCATATTGACTGGTTGCATCATGGCCTGGGATGAAAAAGACTGCAAAAAGTTATGAACACTGCCCAGTCCATCACTGGCTCTGACCTCCCCACCATCAAAGGGATTTATTGGAGTGGCTGCCTCAAAAAGGCAGCCAGCATCGTCAGAGACCCACACCACCCTGGCCACACACTCATTTCACCCCTGCCATCGGGAAGAAGGTACAGGAGCCTAAAACTGTAACGTCCAGGTTCAGGAACAGCTTCTTCCCTACAGCCATCAGGCTACAACCTCAAATAAGCTCTGAACTACAACAGACAAAGACTATTATTATTATTATTACTATTATTATTATTGCACTACTATTGTTGTTTTTTGTGTGTACGTATGTGTGCGTGTGTGTATATATATATATATATATGTGTGTGTGTGTGTACTTGTGTGTATATATACACATTTAATGTTTTTCTCTCTCGTTTATTATATTGTTTACAGTGTACTATGTTTACATGTTCTGTTGTGCTGCAGCAAGTATGAATTTCATTGCTCTATCTGGGACATATGACAATAAAACACTCTTGACTCTTATTTCTGGGTTCAGCATCCAAAAGAACATTCAGAAATAGCCTCCAGGAAATGTTCGTTGACATTTTGAGACTCAATTTACAGCTGTGCTTTATTAGCCAGCTAATTTATTTGGTTTTTTTTATTTGATAAAAATCTTCTAAGAACATTTTCCTCAGTTTTCTGCTATCTTCCCCTGAAGGTATTGACTCATGCCTCTCCCATCTCCAATACAGGACAGTGCTTGCTAGGAGCTGATGCATTCACAGTACGTACTACAACCGTTCCTGTTTTCAAAGGGAATGCTTGTTCAGGAACAGAACCCCTGGTGTTTTACTTTAACTGTTGCTGCGCTTGGTTACAGTGAAGCTAATTATATTTCTGTCTACAGTCACAAGGAAACAAGAAAGTAGGAGCTGGAGTAGGCTACTCAGCCCCTCAAGACTTGCCATCCATAATGATCATGGATGATCTGGTCCTGGTATTAACTCTTCTTCTTTACCAGTTCCTCAAAGCCCTCAATTCCTTGATTTTTCCAAAATGTATTTACCTCCTCCTTAAATACCTCCAGTGATCTCACCTTCAGAACTCTCTGAGTGAGAGAATTCCAGAGATACATCACCCTCTGCCATAAGAATTTTGTGTGAAGTTGAGTTTTTAATGATGGCCCCCTTTATCTTGCAACTATGACTCCTCATTTGAGACTCTCCTAGTTGAACCATTTTAACATCTATCAAGTCATGTCCTCTTAGGATTATATAATGTCCTCTTATATATTTTAATAAGGCCACACTTATTCCACTAAAGAATATAGATTTAATATTCTTTATCCATTCTTGGTAGGACAACCCTCAAACCCCAAGAATCAATTCAGTGAAGGTCTCTAATGTGAATATATCCTCCTGTAAATCAACGTTGTATAATCAAAGGGGATGTTGTGGAGATAATGGTAGGTCAGAGACTTCTTGTTCAAATCTTCTTGTAGTAATTCAAGAAATCAAGAGCAATAAATTTCTCTCAAGTTTATCATATGGTAATCATGAAGATTTGTAAATAACGAAAAAATATGACTTGGCTCTTTGTCAGTGTAAGGGAACTACTAATTTCTCGAGGTCAAGTGTGTAGATGTGACTCCATTTGTACATTTGAAGAAGGGTCCTGACCTGAAACATTGCCTATCCATGTCGTTCAGAGATTCTGCCTGACCCGCTGAGTTGCTCCAGAACTTAATGCCTTTTTTTGTAAGCCATCATATGCAGTTCCTTGAGTCTACATCATTACAAGCCGGAATCCTAATCCTTTTGCAATGCCCCACTGAGCAAAGATGGCTTACGAAAGGTGGAATTGCTGCTGTATTTTGCAAGCAATTAACCTCAAAGTGGGGTCAAGCTAATTTGGCCTTGTCAGCATCACAGAGCAATAAAAGAAACATTTCAAAAGGAATATGACACATGTTTCCCCTCAGTCCGTACACCACAGCAAATGTAATCACTGTAGGGAATCTACTGATTTCTTTTAAAACAATATTCCTAATTTTTAATAGGAAGTTCTTGAGTTTTACGTGCTCCAATCCTACTTCTAGGGAGTCCTGCGTATCCACAGCTGGTTGAACATACTTTCCCTGTCATGGAAACAATCGGGTGATCAGCAACACCCCAGAGTCCAAACAAGTAAACAGATGTGCTGAGTGCTAATGGATAAATGTTTAACTTTGATTCGTTAAACTCACGAGTCTTGTGTGGGACTGACAGGTGAAGAGTTCCAGAGGCATAAATGCGGTATCTCCAACAGCCCCCGTGGTATCTAAGATATGAGAGATCACTGCTGTAAACCTCATGGCCTATCATTCAGTTTTTCTTACTGCGATTTATTTGTCGGCAAATGGCCAAGAAATGAATGCACAATTTGAGAATAAATTTGATTGCAAGGGATTGTCAAAATAAATATCAATCCACTCTTAAAGGCTAAAGCACCTAGATACCGTTTGTAAATCTAATTCCTGCCAAACACAATTTTAACCAAGCCTGTCAGGCAGGGAATGGGTGGCGTTGGGTGGAATGCCAATTTTTGCACTCTGCCAGTTCATGGGAGAATACAAGCTGGTGGTGCGTACAGCCAGCATTGCATCTAACAGCATTGTATCACTTCCCCAAATGGCTGGTTGTTAAACTCCCCCCTTTTTGATAGGGATGGTTTCAGGAAAAAGAATATCTGCTCTAAAGAATAACTACACACAGCTCAACGCAATACAAAAAACTGCTTTCAAATTGTAATTGAAGGCAATAGACAATAGGTGCAGAAGGAGGCCATTCGGCCCGTCAAGCCAGCACCGCCATTCAATATGATCATGGCTGATCATTCTCAATCAGTACCCCGTTCCTGCCTTCTCCCCATACCCCCTGACTCCGCTATCCTTAAGAGCTCTATCCAGCTCTCTCTTGAATGCATTCAGAGAATTGGCCTCCACTGCCTTCTGAGGCAGAGAATTCCACAGATTCACAACTCTCTGACTGAAAAAGTTTTTCCTCATAATAATAATAATAATAATACATTTTATTTATATAGCGCTTTTCATATACTCAAAGACGCTTTACAGAGATTTTGAGAACATAGGGAAATGAATAAATAGATAAATAAGTAAATAAATAAATGAACAGAGAAAGGAGACAGATGGTGAGGTGACCTTCAGTGGTTGAAGGCAGTACTGAACAGGTGAGACTTCAGCGATGTTTTGAATGTGGTGAGTGTGGGGGAGTCTCTAACGGTTTGGGGTAGTGAGTTCCATAGGGTGGGAGCAGCGATGGAGAAAGCCCTGTCCCCCCAGGATCTGAGTTTAGTCCGGATGTGGGGGGATAGGAGATTGGCAGCGGCAGAGCGGAGGGTGCAGGTGGGAGTGTGCCTGTGGAGGAGGTCGGTCAGGTAGGATGGGGCCAGGTTATGGAGGGCTTTGTAGGTTATGAGGAGGATTTTGTACTGGATTCTCTGGGGGATGGGGAGCCAGTGGAGTTTATAAAGGACGGGGGTGATATGGTCACGGATCGAGGTGTGTGTGAGTAGACGGGCAGCGGAGTTTTGAATGTATTGAAGTTTATTGATGATTTTTGAGGGTGCGCCATAGAGGAGGCTGTTGCAGTAGTCCAGACGGGAGGTGATGAAGGCGTGGATGAGGGTTTCTGCAGCTGTGGAGGAGAGGGATGGACGGAGACGGGCAATGTTTTTGAGGTGGAAGAAGGCTGTCTTTGTGATGTGTTTGATGTGTTTGTCGAAGGAGAGGGTCTGATCAAGGATGATTCCAAGATTCCGGATGTGAGGTGAGGTGGATACTGGGAGACCATCAATGTTGAGGATGAAGTTTTGGGTGGATTTGGTGAGCGTTTTTGGACCAATGATGATGATTTCAGATTTGTTGCAATTGAGTTTGAGGAAGTTTGATTGAAGCCAAGATTTTATTTCAGTAATGCAGTTTGTCAGTGTAGAGTGTGTGGTGGGGGAAATTGACTTGGTGGAGATGAGGAGCTGGATATCATCGGCGAAGCAGTGGAAGTTGAGACCATGATGGTGGATTAATTGACCAAGGGGGAACAGGTAGAGGATGAAGAGGAGGGGGCCAAGGACTGAGCCTTGGGGGACACCTTGGGGGAGGGGGGGGGGTGGCCTACCCCTTATTCTTAAACTGTGGCCCCTTGTTCTGGACTCCCCCAACATTGGGAACATGTTTCCTGCCTCTAACGTGTCCAACTCCTTAATAATCTTATACGT
Source organism: Rhinoraja longicauda (assembly GCF_053455715.1). Classification (NCBI taxonomy): domain Eukaryota; kingdom Metazoa; phylum Chordata; class Chondrichthyes; order Rajiformes; family Arhynchobatidae; genus Rhinoraja; species Rhinoraja longicauda. The sequence goes on from NC_135958.1 coordinate 49,159,121, forward strand.
TTCGATAAGATCTCCTCTCATCCTTCTAAATTCCAGTGTATACAAGCCTAGTCGCTCCAGTCTTTCAACATATGACAGTCCCGCCATTCCGGGAATTAACCTAGTAAACCTACGCCGCACGCCCTCAATAGCAAAGGAATGTGCACAGGTTGAAACATTTGAAAACAAAACATTCTTCTTGCTTTTTTAATACAATAATTTATCAACCATGCCACTGTTGTAAAATAAAGCAGATAACATAAATCAGTCACCTAGTACAAATTAATCCATACTTTCAATAAAATAAAAAACACCCCATCGCTGACCTCTCTATTCTCACTGTTGAAGTGTTTGAATGGATAACACTCTTTTCCCTAAAAGCACTATGAAATGTTGACTGATTTACACATAGCATTCTGGCAATCCAGTTATTCCATCAGCCCACACTGCAATCTACACGCTGCCATCTCCCACCCACCTACTAGTTAAAATTGACAGCCTTAGTATTGAGAAATAGTGCGTTTGGATCAGATTATATGACATTTCTAAGAACAAGTATTGGGCGGCATGGTGGCGCAGTGGCAGAGTTGCTGCCTCACAGTGCCAAGGACCTGGGTTCGATCCTGGCTATGGGTGCTGTCTGCACGGAGTTTGTACGTTCTCCCCATGACCTGCGTGGGTTTTCTCCGGATGCTCCGGCTTCCTCCCACACTCCAAAGACGTGCGGGTTGTTGGTTAATTGCCCTGGTATGTTAGCGTGCGTAATCGGTGGTTGGCACGGACTCAGTGGACCAAAGGGCCTGTTTCCGTGCTGTATCTCTAAACTAAATTAAATTAAACTAAACTAAACTAAGGTATTCATTCGGCCATTTATGTGGACTATGCAGGTGTGTATTTTTCAGTTTAGCTCTATAAATCTACAGTGCATTTGTCTTTCATTCTAGGCAGATTGTACCTCCGTCCCGACAAGAAGGTGAAAATATGCTCAAGTTTATTTTGAGTGGCAGTAGAGGCTCTATAACTTTTGTTGATTTGCAGATTGGCACTTTGCCCAACCTGAACCTGGAAGCAGCTATTAACAAGCTACCAATTTGCAGCATGTCACATTAACACTTTCCTAATGAGCACAATTAGTGCCAATTAATATTTGAAGGTATTTACTATTCTCCTTCTGGAAAACATGACTGAAATGCATTATGTGTGCTAGACAAAATACATATCTTATCGGTGCTAATTCTGAAGATTTCTTGATTGTTTGTTAAATTATTTGTGAAATTATTTGTTGCACAAAAACACGACTCAGTAGATTACTGCGGAATTTGTTCAAGTAATCTCTTTATTTGAACTTTTTCTTCAGAACATTGTAATTATATCTGCAGGATAATGGCTGATAATGTTCTTCACGTCAGTGATGCTTTTGAGAGGGTTCACAATGTGCTCTAAGTAACAAGGGCACTGCGCTAATATTACACCTGTAACTTTAATACATGCCTTTAATGCATTCTCATTGACTTTTTATTGATTAATGTTTTCTGTAAGGTGTATGTTTTATTTGTCCTAGTCCATCATTGGCTGTTTTCTTTTAGAAGGTCCAACAGAGGAAACACAATCTGCCACAGGCAATGATGGTCCAGGTTTATACTGCCATCATAGAGTCTGTCCTCACCTTCTCCATCATGGTCTGGTTTGGCTTAGCCACCAAGCACAACATCCGGAGGCTGCAGCGCATCGTTCGATCAACCGAGAAGGTTGTTGGCTGCAACCTTCCCCCCATTGACGAGCTGTACACTGCAAGGGCCAGGAAGCGAGCGGGCAAGATCATCACTGACCCCTCTCACCCTGGCCACAAACTCTTTGAAGCACTTCCCTCTGGAAGTCGACTCCGGACTGTCAAAGCAGCCACAGCCAGACATAAAAACAGCTTTTTTCCACGAGCAGTAACTCTACTCAGCAACAAAAAGTCTGTAGCCTCCTTTTGCTCTGGTATTTTATTTCATTCTTCACATGTTTAAATTATAATGTTATATTCTTAATTGTTTACTGTATGTCGTGTTGTTACTTGCAAGCAATGCACCAAGGCAAATTCCTTGTATGTAGACATGCTTGGCTAATAAAATTTATTCAATTCAATTCAATTCAATTCAATTCAGATTTTACTTTAGACTTTAGATATACAGTTTCCCTCACTCAATGTTCACCTTCCTCCCCTGAAGTTGGTAACCATTGATGGAGACTGACTCTGGTATATGTGTGTAATATAAGAAAATAACTGCAGATGCTGGTACAAATCGAAGATATTTATTCACAAAATGCTGGAGTAACTCAGCAGGTCAGGCAGCATCTCAGGAGAGAAGGAATGGGTGACGTTTTGGGTCGAGACCCTTCTTCAGACTGATGTCAGGAGGGTGGGACAAAGGAAGGATATAGGTGGAGACAGGAAGATAGAGGGAGATCTGGGAAGGAGGAGGGGAAGAGAGGGACAGAGGAACTATCTAAAGTTGAAGAAGTCGATGTTCATACCACTGGGCTGCAAGCTACCCAGGCGAAATATGAGGTGCTGTTCCTCCAATTTCCGGTGGGCCTCACTATGGCACTGGAGGAGGCCCATGACAGAAAGGTCAGACTGGTATATGTGTGTGTGTGTGTGTGTGTGTGTGTGTGTGTGTGTGTGTGTGTGTGTGTGTGTGTGTGTGTGTGTGTGTGTGTGTGTGTGTGTGTGTGTGTGTGTGTGTGTGTGTGTGTGTGTTGTGTGTAGGAAGGAACTGCAGATGTTGGTTTAAACCGAAGATAGACACAAAAAGCTGGAGTAACTCGAGACAGCATCTCCGGAGAAAAGGAATAGGTGACGTTTCGGGTTGTGATCCTTCTTCAGACTGAGAGTCAGGGGAAAGGGAAACGAGTGATATAAATGGTGATGTAGAGAGATGGAGAACAAATGAATGAAAGATATCCAAAAAAGTAACGATGACAAAGGAAATAGGCCATTGTTAGCGGTGTGCTAGGTGAAAACGAGTTACAGACAACGAGACATAACAACACGAGTTTGAAGCTGGTATGACTTGAGTGGGGGAGGGGTGGAGAGAGAGGGGATGCAGGGGTTACTTGGAGTTAGAGAAATTAATATTCATACCAATGAGCTGTATATATATATATATATATATATATTCTGGGGATTTTCAACCATGCAAAAAAGATGAAAATTGAGTTCAATCTCAACTCAAAGTCTGCATATGATAAACTTAAAATAATTAAAAACCTGGAGGTCAATTTGATGATCCTATCCTAACCAGGTCACTTTTAAGCATGGGGTTCAACCTGACCCTCTACTGATCCGAAACCTTAACCACATACCCACAAACCATTTGTTACCATCAGCAGAGTGGCATTCAGGGCAATTCGCAGTGGATAATGTTAAAAAGGAACAATCCAAAAAAATCACAGAGCATTTATTGTTGACCACCTATTGTGTGAGCAAATTAAATGATAAAATCTAACTTTTGAAATATTTGGATTAAATTGATCTTGGCATCACATTGATCTATTTTTTTCAGACAACTTATCCTTTCAATAGTTGAAAATAATGCCCATTTCAGGGACTGTTAATTCTAGGCTATTTTTGCTTCATAAATCTTCTCAAATGGCCGACGAACTATCTTGAAAGATAAGAATAGAGCCCTGACAATGATTAATCCTTGTATTAGGTTTGTCACCCACGGGATTCATTGCATTCATCACGGGTCTGTTGTCAAAATGAGCAGAGTTAATGCTCAGCATTAAGAACATTGTTGATGCACATTCGGCTGGTTTCGTTGGGGAATGTTGACACCTTGTTTCAGTGACTCTGCAGATGTTATTGAAGGGGGTTGTTGGGAAGGAAAACATGAACCCTAGGTAATTTGTGACAACAAAGTAGCACTCATTGGGCTGATGCTTTTTACCATTTGTTTTATTTCCTCAATTAAAATGTAAAAGACTATAACGTCGACAATTAGTTGTATTTGAAAACCAGAGCAGAACTGGAAAAGTGCTGTATTCTGGCTTCAGAAAGATCCTGGCAGGAAGCATCATCGTGTGTGGTCTTGAAAACTGCGGTGTAAAATTAATTCTGGGTCACAGTGAATCTCAATATTCAGTCTGAAGAAGGGTCTCGACCCGAAATGTCACCCATTCCTTCTCTCCTGAGATGCTGCCTGACCTGCTGAGATACTCCAGCATATTGTGCCTGTCTACCTTCAATATTATCTAATGCATGTTTTCTTAAAAAACAAATGTTTGAATACTGTCCTAATGATATCAACAAATCCTAAAACTAGGTAGGCACAAAATGCTGGAATAACTCAGGGGTCAGGCAGCATCTCGGGAGAGAAGGAATGGGTGACCCGCTGAGTTAATCCAGCATTTTGTGTCTACCTTTGATTTTAACCAGCATCTGCAGTTTTTTTTCCTACGCAATCCTAAAACTACATCTTCAGCAGAGAAAATAAATATATTAAACCGCAATGAGTGCAGGAGGGCAATTGGGAGTAGGGGATAGGCTTTTTGCAGGAGACAGGTTGGGAAGAAGTGTAGTCCAGATATTTGTTTAATAATATTCATTAAAAAAATTATTTTCATCTATTTCAGTTGCCTGTCATTACTTACTGCGGAGAAGCTAACCTTTCAGATGTTTCTTAAGTTACTAAAAAAATATGGAACCCTTTTGTTGTTGCAAAGTTTCAAATTGCCCTCCTCTTTTTTCACCTCTTATCTGTTTCAGCCTCTACAAAATATATATGAAGGGGGGGGGGGGGGGTGGTATTTAAAAGCTTAAGAGTAATTGGGTTCTATTTTGCAAATAAATATCAGTACACATTGCTGATGGAGTGAATGCAATCTGAACTTTAATATACAACCATTCCTCCACTTAAAAAAAGGGATGCAATTTTGGGAAATATTACATTCAGCAAAATTCTGCAATGAAGCAAAAGCATGGTGGCTATTCCGGTGCAGTGTGTTCTTATCAGCAGAAAGTGGGGTGTCCATTCATTCTGACTAGGAATAGACTTATGAATTGAAGACTTATGCCGCCGTAGAGTCAATGACGTTATTGCAAGCATTCATAAATTAAACCTTTCCAAATCGAACACAAAAGATGAGAGGGACCTTGCATTGTAGTTATTTAGCACTGGATTTTTTTAACAGGTGCTTCACTACCCTGCCCTGCCTCCTCAATGCAACACGGCTTCTTACAAACTAACCATGAGAGCAGGACGGTAGCTACATTTGTACTGCAGCTCCTCTCATAATATATTTGGCATGTCGGTATTGATGCACAAAGGTATTCAAGAACCTCAAGCTTGAACATTAAGCTCAGTTTGCATGTGGAGTCGCAGGGAAATAAAGTTGCAAGATTACATCGGAAGAGCAAATGCGGAGACATCACTGCCCTTGCTTGGTAGATGGGGCCAGAATATAAATTGGATAAAGCACTGCGCTGCATGTTGAGAGATGTGCCACGGCATATTATCTCAAATACGCTTATTACTATTTCACCAGCATGCTGTAAATTAGAAGAAGGTGTGCTGCTTAAAAGGACAGGATTATTATACAATGTAACACATGACGCGTTATGGACCCAGTGAAATGTTGCGATGCGTTACAAACAATTCTTTCTGTAATGCAACAAGAAAACAATTGTTGGGTTTCCTTTGGGTTAATTGTTGTGGGGGAAATCCTCATATTAATTAAATGTTAGACCTGCATGAAAGATAATTAGAAGTTACTTCCTCTTTCACTTAAGATTTGGACTGCCTTTTCTTCATTCATTTTCTCGGGTGCGACCACAATTTGACTGAACTGTTGGATTTCATGATGCTTTTGCATTACTGGTGCAGACCCCAGAATATTCTCCACCCCAGAACTTAATTCAATGCACATGAAAACAGCAAGAGCTGTATTTTCGGATTTGAATTTACAGTACACATTTCATAGTAAATATAGAAGGGAAATCTGGATGCGTACATTTAGTTGTGCAATCTAGGTTGGGGTTTGGCTAGAAAGATTTCATTAGTGAGTATCCTCAATGCCTTTAACCTGTTCACTGCCAGGTTTTTTTTCCCACTATTGGCCATGATCTGAGTATATTCGGGGTGGCACTGAACAGGTTAATTAGGTATAATTCAGTGGATGCATTTTGTGCAATAATCTCAAATTAACTTAAAAGCGTATGTTGCAAATATAAATGCTCTTCAGTTTGCATTAATGGTTTCCAGATACTGATCAATTGTTTTGCAAGGTCTATTTTAATTTGTGGGCATCACTTGTGGTAAACTTTCTATAAATGACAGTGTCTGCCTTGTGTATGCTACTCATGCTGGAGCTTTGATCTGCAAAACATAAAACATAATGTTTTTGATGCCATTTTGAAAATTCTTTCTCTTCTATCAATGGGGCGCTGAGTCTACATCAAATGCATCGGGTAAAGGCTGGGAGAGGGGAAAGCAGAGTCAAGTAACACGAGAACTAGAAAAGATATATGCATTGACACTGCATGCCTGCGGGTAATTCCCACACTGGTAATGTAAATATATGAAGGAGCTGATAGCCATTTGTCATTTTCACCATGGCCATGATCTGAGTATACCCAGGGTGGCATTTTGGCCCGTAGAAGGCATCACACCCGAGGACTATTTATATTTTTGCATTCTGAGATTCGATTCATAGGAGTATCTGTTACTACCTTTGGCAACTGTGACTGCTTCTTGGCTGCACGTCCCTGACCTGACTAATCAAGAATAGTCAGAATAATATGTTTGTAGGTTAATTGGCTTGGTAAATGTAAAAATTGTCCCGAGTGGGTGCAGGATAGTGTTAATGTGCGGGGATCGCTGGTTGGCGCGGACCCGGTGGGCCGAAGGGCCTGTTTCCGCACTGTATCTCATTTTAAGGGTAAAATGCATCCCTTTAAATTAACTTTGAGTAAATAATCGAATATATAGATATATAAATGTATATATATGATTATTTACACAAAGTTAATTTAAAGGATTAGTCACAAAGACTTCTGTCTGCAAGACAATTGTAAATCCGTACCAGTAACACACACACACACACGCACACATACACGCACACACACACACACACATGCACACACAGACACACACAGACACAGACACACACACACACACACACACACACATGCACACACGCACGCACACACACACACACACACACACACACACACACACACACACACACATGCACACATGCACACACGCACGCACACACACACACACACACACACACACACACACACACACACACACACACACACACACACACACACACACACACACAGATATATGTATGTATGTATATATATATGTATATATATATACATATTTCTGGTACTGATTTGCAATTGTGTTGCAGACAGAGGTCTTTGTGCACACAATTGCCTGGATGATAGTTTCCATGTCCGGTTAATGGCTCAATCCTCAGAGCTTTATATCAGCTCAACCTTTTTAAACAATATTGTTCCCACTTTATCAATTCTGCTTGTGGCCATGATTCATGCTCCATAATTTATGGATGAGTTGTGTGCTGCTCCAGTAGCTTTCACCATGATATGGGCGAGATGTCTGTTTACATTACTTGAACTCAAGCACATGGAACACCCCAGGTCAAATTCGACTCTTTGAATGCTGCTAGACTAAGGAAACTCCCATCGTAATCTCACTCTGCACTCTGACTTCACTGAGATAATACTGTCTTTAGCCTCTTGGCAAAGTCCGATGTATAATCCCTTCAGATCCCTTCAGATTACATGAATGAGCTATTGCAAAAAGCAATTTTCTGTATAAATCTGTGAAAAATATGAATAACAAAAAAAAAAAGATCTGCTCTTACTTGAACCTTAAAGGACACACTGGCTAGTATCGTGCATTGAAGAGGATTTGTCAAATGATTTATTTTCACCATCCTTTCCAAATGAAGGATGCAGGCAGCTCCCAGGAATGCATACAAAACTAAACTAGTTGTCATTGAGGAAATAAGATGAAAACCTTCATGGAAAACATGACAGAACGATTCATTCTTTGCTCGAGATATATGACTGCAGCTGATAAATTCAATCTTGATACACTGAAAATCTGTGAGAGAAATGATTGTCGAGTTACCCTTCGCATTCTGAGTGCTGAACACATTGCAAAATACAATGCATGGTTAGTAAAATGTGCAGTGGTGCTAACAGAAGTTGCTCATGGATATAGATGTTCAAGCATTCTTGAGCTACTGAGAAAGTAACGTCATCAAATAATGGAACAGATGAGAATTGAATAGAGTGGATTGTAAATTGAGGTAATCATCCTAGGATTTACTTTTGATTATAAACAGAAATTTGATAAGAACTTTATTTCCATGTAAGATTTCCCTTTGGGATGGCCAGGTTTACTTTGGAGATCCTCATCCGAATTGGATACTTTCAATGCATTGGGCAGATAGCACAATGCACATGGTCTGTGAAACGATGGCATTTTACAGTAATTTCTGGCCCCATATGGTAAGTAATAAAAAAACTCATAACATTAAAGAGAAATGGATGATATTTTCCCAAATGGTTCCAATTGGCATTTATTGAACGTGAAAGGACATTTGTTCTAATTATTTTGTAGTAAAATTTTAAGTTGACTGAGGTTTTAACTGGTTAAATGAGAATGCAGCGTAAAATAGAAGATGGATATTTTTAGGCTCATAGAGTCATACCACAGAGAAACATGTCCTTGTGCCCAACTCAACTCTGTAGACCATCAAATAGCCACCTACACTAATTGCAATTATCAGCACTTGGCCATAGTTTTTTTTTATGCCTTGGCAAATAAAGTACATGCCTAGATATTTATTGGATGTACTGAGAGTCTACCAATTCTACCACACACTTCATTACAGATTCAAACCACCCTTTGAGCAACATAAAATCTCCCAATCCCCTCCACATCTCTCCTCCTTAACCCTAAACCCACTGTATGTCCATTAGTTTTCAACCATTCAGTTTTGGGAAGATGTTTCCTACAATCTACCTTATCTATATTCCTCATGATTTCACTCAGATTCCATCTCAGCCTCCTTCTCCTCCTCCCCCATCACGATGGAACTGACCAGTTCTGCTATTTACCTTGTGAATCCATTATTGGATCTTCCCCAATTTCTCTTTAGCCTATTTATAACATGGAGCCCAGAACTCAACACACCTCTGTAAGACAACTCTTAATCCAGTTCTGAAGCCAGCCTGTCAAGTTGAACAGTTAAACTATTGATGGAAGGAGGGGGCTCCATGAGTTTTTTTTCTTCCCCAATGACACAGAGCCTATCATGGGAGTGCACAACATGAGGCTCCCACATTTGCAGCCCTCTTCAGTCATTGGGACCATGTTGCCTTTCAGTTTGCTCCTGTGGAACATATGATCATAAAAGATGGAGTTCAGCCTAATTGATTCACTCTGTATGATATCTTAAAATCTGTCCATGAGCAATGAATAGATCTATGGTTAGGCATGAATGATTTTGCAGTTGTAGTACTGAAAAATTATGCTTTGGACTTGGGCCACCTCCAGTCAAGGTGTTCCACTATCAATGTGTAGGAAGGAACTGCAGATGCTGGTTTAAACCGAAGATAGACACAAAATGCTGGCGTAACTCAGCGGGACAGGCAGCATCTCTGGAGAGAAGGAATGGGTGACGTTTCGGATCGAGACCCTTCTTCAGACTGGCTGAAGAAGGGTCTCGACCCCAAAGCGTCACCCGTTTGTTTCACTATCAACATACTGTAGATATAAAATTGGCATCCATCCGATAAAGTGGAAAATTGCCCATATGATGGTCTGCAAATGCATTTGGATCACGGTATTTATTGCAGTGCTCCTTTCCCAGAGCTAAACATAATAATGACTATTTTACAGACATCAGGCATCATTTTGGAATTTCTACCAAATGCTTGAGGGTGGAAGTTGCATTTGATGAAAGTTGATGTCAAATGCTCACCAGATGTTGCCATTACCAATAAAATGCTGTTTTTCGAGCTTTGCTCAGGAATGTAGTCCAAGAAATCCTAGAAGTTCTCATTGTTGGACAATCAGAACACATAGATTTCATTTAACTGTATTTTATTGTATTGATGTGGGAACCCTCCAAGGTAACTTCCATGACTTAACTTCAATCCTCAGAATCTTCCTCACCCAGGATGTAATTCTCAACTTGCCTCCTCCCCTTGACCCCTTCCAATGATCTCATCCCCCAATGCCCCAGTTGTGCCCGGCCATGACTCACTGGATCAGCTCTGGCTTTCACTGCCTGAGGCCCTGACAAACCAAAACTCCAAACTCTTGAAACTCGAGATTCCCAAATGCCTAATTCTTGAACCCTATTAGATTTCCCAAGCTCTGAACTCACAATTGTCGATTTTACACCCTCTGGTCCCCACAAACCCCAGCCTCCAGTGAACTCTGGGAACCCACAACTGACTACTCTGTAAGAAATTGTCTGAACAAGGGTCTCGACCCAAAACGTCACCCATTCCTTCTCTCCGGAGATGCTGCCCGACCCGCTGAATTACTCCAGCACTCTGTGTCCATCTTTTCGGATTAAACCAGTATCTGCAGTTCCTCCCTGCGCAACTCTGTAACGACGTAGCCAAGAAATCCCCAATGGAAACGCTGAAGCAATCTTCAACCAGCAATATTCACTCCTCTGCAATGAGACCTTTATCTCCAGTTATCTGAACTAAAACCTTTTCCCCAGCAACAGCTGAGATTTAAATGCAGCGATTACCCTATTGCCCAGGTCCCTGACCGATCCTCAGGTTCAGTGACTTTGAAAGACCAGGGCAAGTTGCATTTCAAAAGACCTTCACCTGCGAGTTTTCTCCCGAGCCACACACCATCCTGGCTTTGAATTACATCACTTTCCCTTCATATTTGCTGGAGTCAAACCTGAGACTCCCTGTGGAAGCAGGGAGGGCCTGCTTTTATTACAGTGGTTCAGGAAAACTTTTCGACATCATCTCCTCAAGGGCATTTAGGAACGAGCAATAAATATCTGTGAAAGACAGACATCCTGTGTTTTTATTGAGACTCCGTTACCACAGACCCCACAATATGAAGCCAATATTCCTTTGCGGCTATTTACCGATTTTATTCGCTGAACATTTCATGTCAAGGAAAGAAAAGTGGCCAGTATGAGAACATGCTGGTGGTACAGCAGGGTTGTACGAGAGTGAGGCGCTGCTGGCATGTTGGAAGGGTGCCATTAAGGGGATCATTTGCTGCTGCTGCTGGAATGAATCTTCTTCATCCCATTTCTGCACCGACTCTTCAAAGTCACTGCTCAGACAAAGCATTGGTTGAGGCAAGTTTCAACTGCTGCACCAATCTGAGTTTAAATTCAGCAGTGCAACATTCCACTGGCATAAATCACCCAGGGCTGTCTCTGTGATTTTGGTCAGTTAATGCCAATTAATGGTAGCTTAATAGAAAATGTCCATGCTATGCTCCCACAGCCTGTGGGAATTAGACCAAGACTTTCCACACTCATTTCAGGCTAAATCCTTTCAACTATCACCTTGAGAAGCATATAAAATGATAAGAGGCACAGATAGGGTAGACAGAGAGAACCTTTATCCCCCAGATGGAAAGATCAAATACTAGAGGGCATAGCTTTAAGGTGAGAAGGGTAAAGTTTAAAGCAGGTATGGGGGACAGGATTTTTACACAATGGATTGTGGGCGTCTGGAACACGCTGCCAAGGGTGGTGGTGGTGAAGTTTCATTGAAATTCGTGTTATATTTTAAGTTTAATTCTATCTCCTAGGCAGAGGGGGAGGGGGGGAGGGAGGGGGGGGAGGAGGGAGGATAAGGGAGGTTGAGGGGGATGGAGTGGGGGGGAGGGGAAGGGGAGGGGAGGGGAGGGGGGGTGGAGGGATGGGGGTGGAGGGAGGGGTGAGGGGGAGAAGGGAGAGGGAAGGGGGAGAGGGGAGGGAGGGGAGGGAGAGGGGAGGGAGAGGGGGGGGAGGAGAGGGTGCTGCACCAATGCAGAAGAGGTTTGGGCCCAACGGGTTCACTTGGTCTAGTGTTCTATGAAGTTGTCACCCGTATTTGAACTGGCAATCATAAAATCTATTGTTTACCTCATTTTCGGTTCTGATTTTAGAAGAAAAAAGTCTGGACTACTACAAAACAATCGCACAGAGAAAATATGATGATTTTCTAAAAACATTCTATGAGGATAAATAAGCTCCAAAACTTCAGTGTGGAATAACAAACATGATTTATGATCCCTGTGTGAGGGAACAACATAATCTGAAGAATTATCTTTAAATCTTTATTATAATGTTGTTCTAGTTAACTAAGCCGCAGTTGCTTTCCACATCACTGAAAGATCAGTATCTATAACGGGGGCATTAAAATGTATTAAAGAGGGGTAGCTTTTCTTTAAAACTCTACAACTGTCTGAGAATTTCACATTCACCCTTTACAGATGAAGTTTCATCCCTGAGTAATGCTAAATTGCGGAGAGCAAAAGAGTTGAATCCAATTGTGCTCCGTACACAACTTTCATAACCTCTGGCAGGAGATGTAGTACAGTTGTAGGAAGGAACGGCAGATGCTGGTTTCAACCAAAGATGGACACAAAATGCAGAAGTAACAGCGGGGAAGACAGCACCTCTGGATTGAAGGAATGGGTGACATTTTGTGTTGAGACTCTTCTTCAGGCTGAATCAGGACAGAGGGAGACACAGAGAAAAGGAAATGTAAGGTGTGGAAATGAGACAAAGGGGATGGAGATCAAGGAAAATATCTTGGAAAATGTAACAACAAAGCAAACAGAGATGAAATGTAAACAAGGACAGTCAGACTAGTTGGAGAACTGAGAAGGGGAGCAGGGTGGAGAGAGAGGGAAAGTGAAGATTACTTGAAGTTAGAGAAGTCAATGTTCATAACGCTGGGGTGTAAGCTGCCCAAGCGAAATATGAGGTGTTGTTCCTCCAATTTGCGCTGGGTCTCACTCTGACAATGGGGGAGGTTCAGGACAGAAAGGTCGGTGTGGGAATGGGAGAGGGAGTTAAAGTGTTTAGCAACTGGGAGATCAGGTAGGTTTAGCGGAGGTGTTCAGCAAAGCGATTGCCGAGCCTGCGCTTGGTTTCGCCGATATATAGTAGTATAGTTATCAGGTGCAGTAATCTCTCCTCGCTGCTCACCTCTACGCCTTCAAACATGGGATCGCCAACATTATCAGCAGCATCCTTCCCATAGCATGAGCCAAGATGAAAGTGGAGGTTGGATCAGCTTCTTATGGGGTGGGCTTTTGTTATTGATTTATTGTTATCATGTGTACTGAGATGCAGTGAAAACCCATATCCAAGCAAATCATATCATACATGAATACATCAAGTAGTACAGAAAAGAAAATAATCAGCATGCAGAATGTAGTGTTACAACCACAGAGAAAGTGCAGAAAAAAAGTGCAAAGACCGCAGTGAGGTAGATTAGAAGATCGAGAATTTATCCTTAGGATATTACTATGCATTGTTGCCTAATTATTAATTTGATCATAAAATATTCCCACGGAAATATTTATTAGACAAAGTTATAAAGATTATCTAATTTTACCTATCTTCTATTTTTGGCTTTCCAAGGGATTAAATATTCATCTCATGTCTGCAAACACAAGGCAAAAAAGGTCAATTTTCTTTGATATTTTGACCAGTTGAATTGTTATAGGAGCTGACTGATATCCTGTCATTGTAAAACCAATGGCTGAGCTAAATCCCCAACTACTCCCCCCCCCCACCCCTCACAATGCTCCCATCAAAAACTACTACAACCACAGAAGTCTGTGGAGGACAAGTCAATGGATATTTTTAAGGCGGAGATAGATTCTAGGCAGGAGAATAGGGCTAGTTGTAGACTTGATGGGCCGAATGACCTAATTCTGCCCCTATCACTTATAACATGACATAACTAGTGAACCTGTGAGAAGTCTTGATGTTTATTTTGATTAGGATTCTGTTGATGGTGTTTTGAATTTTTTCAACAAAAAAAATGTTTTCAAGCTCCCCAGTCATTTTGACTCCCAATATCTATTTTTAAGGGATCATTCTCATAACTTGTTACTCACCATCAGTGTAAATACATTTATTTTTTAAGAGCTTTTTAGTCCTTGCAGTTATTGTGATAACCATTCTACTTGGCAAAAGTGGTTGGTAAGGTATCCCTATTAAGTCAAGTCAAGTCAAGTTTATTTGTCACATGCACATACACGATGTGCAGTGAAATGAAAGTGGTAATGCCTGCGGATTGTGCAAAAAAAAGAACTACAGTTACAGCATAGTTAATACAGTTAATACAGAGTTAATTAATGATGGTCAAAGACCAAGAGCACAATCAGCGCGCAACATGGAAAGCAGTCAGCGCAATCATTAATTCATTGGAGAACAGAACATTCTGTGCCCTCTGCTCCATGGGGAACTCCATGGAACATGCCACCTGAAGGCCATCAGGAATCTTGGAAACATTGCCACGATACGTTGACTCACAATCTCTCTCTGCTAATTAAATTCTCCATATCTCCAAGTTGATGGTAATGTTACAAACAGATCAAATTTCAGACAAATGCGGGATGCGGGAAGATTATTCCCGATGTTGGGGAAGTCCAGAACCAGGGGTCACAGCTTAAGGATAAGGGGGAAGTCTTTTAGGACCGAGATGAGAAAACATTTTTTCACACAGAGAGTGGTGAGTCTGTGGAATTCTCTGCCACAGAAGGTAGTTGAGGCCAGTTCATTGGCTATATTTAAGAGGGAGTTAGATGTGGCTCTTGTGGCTAAAGGGATCAGGAGGTATGGAGAGAAAGCAGGTACAGGTTACTGAGCTGGATAATCAGCCATGATCATATTGAATGGCGGTGCAGGCTCGAAGGGCCGAATGGCCTACTCCTGCACCTATTTACTATGATTCTATGTTTCTAAATGTTTTTCCTTTCCCTTTTATATTCTTGATAGTTTTCATCATATTCATTCCCATGACCTTTGGAGGAGAGAGAATCTCCATTCCTGTGAAACCAAGTCTTCATTTACATTCAGTTTAGTTTTAGTGTAGTTTAGTTTAGTTTGGTTTAGAGATACGGCGCAGAGACAGGCCCGACGGCCCACCGAGTCCGCGCTGACCAGCGATCCCCACACACTAACAGTATCCTACACACACTGGGAACAATGTTACATATAACCAAGCCAATTAACCTACAAACCTGTACGTCTTTGGAGTGTGGGATGAAACCGGAGCACCCGGAGAAAACGCACGCAGGTCACGGGGAGAAAGTACAAACTCCACACAGACAGCACCCCGCAGTCAGGATCGAACCTGGGTCTCTGGCGCTGCAAGGTAACAACTCTACCACTGCCCCACTGTGCCACCCCACTGTGTCCGGAGATTACAAACACAATCCCACAATGCTCGTAGAAGAGGGTGTGATGGGTCGGAGGATGAAGTGAATTCGCTTCCAATACTTTTAACTGTACACTTCACGCAGAAGTTCAGATACTTACTCAACTGATTAGTTAAATCTGCAGATATATCTAACTCTATACGGTTAGTTTTCAATATTTGTATTTTCAGGATCTACCTGCACTACACTACCAATAGGAAAAATAAAACAAATATAAAATATAATGTATAACACAAGAAGTACTTTATTGATGATATCTTTCAGGAATACATTGGTAGGTAAGAATATAGAAAATGGAGAGTAAAAATGAGACATTAACCAAAACGTCACATCACCTAATTTAACAGTATTTTTTAGTGAAATTATATAATAGCATGTTTTTTTCACTTTCATTTTGCTACATGTACAGTTAGCAAATGAATTATGTAGAACTTTAACACATTATCAAAAATATTCTGCTGCCATTATTTTCTATCAGTTTATAAACATTTTGAAAGGTACACCAGTAGATTTTTTTTTAGATTTAGATTTAGAGATACACCGCAGAAACAGGCTCTTCGGCCCACCGGGTCCGCGCCGCCCAGCGATCCCCGCACACTAACACTATCCTACACCCACTAGGGACAATTTTTTAAAAACATTTGCCCAGGCAATTAATCTACATGCCTGTATGTCTTTGGAGTGTGGGAGGAAACCGAAGATCTCGGAGAAAACCCACGCAAGTCACGGGGAGAACGTACAAACTCCGTACAGACGGCGCCCGTAGTCAGGATTGAACCTGAGTCTCCGGCGCTGCATTCGCTGTAAGGCAGCAACTCTACCGCTGCGCCACCGTGCCGCACTATGTTTGTATGTTTGCTTTGCTCTGGAGGTTATCAGTATCAATCATCAGATTATTTGGGTCTCAGCGAATTATTTAGGTTCGAGGACCAGATTGGGATTGGTTAGTAGTTTTGTTGTATTATTGTTTGAAATAATTACTGGGTTTCTGGAATGATATCGGCCAATTCAATCAGAGTTTGTCCCTGCACTTCGTAAACGAACAGCAGCTTCCTTCTCTTCCTCAAAATGACTCATTTTGTGTCTGGCTGTTGCCATCTGTGAAGGTTCATTTTTCCCAATTATTAGTTCCAGCTTGTTTAGTAAAATTGAATATTTCCTGGTGTGAAATTATTAGCTGGTTTTATTGGACATGGCGTGCCGTGGAGCCGAAACAATTACCAAGGATTAAAATGAGAAAGAAAGCAGGGTTCAGGTCGAATATGCTTTGCTTCAATAAATTTTAATGCCAAGAATTTCGTGCAGGAATATAATTGAACTAAAATGCCAAAATAGGAACAAAATCAAAGTGTTTTTGAGGAATAGGTATGCCCTCTGCTCCTAACAACAAAATGACCCTTTCGTGCTGATATACTCCACCAGCATGGAAGGTAGCCACAAAATGCAGGAGTAACTCAGCGGGTCAGGCAGCATCTCTGGAGAGAAGGAATGGGTGACGTTTCGGGCCGAGACACTTCTTCAGACTGATGTCAAGACCCTTCTTCAGACTGACTCGATCCGAAACATCATCCATTCCTTCTCTCCAGAGATGCTGCCGGGCCCGCTGAGTTACTTCAGCATTTTGTGATACCTTCGATTTGGACCAGCATCTGCAGTTCTTTTCCTACTCCACCAGCATTGCTGTTTTTGTCTATTGCAGTAAAATGATGGAATATTACTACAGATATCTGCAGCAAAGGTTCTGTCAAAATCAGTGCAAATTTTGCTCAATTCCATGTCTTTGGATGCTGCAGATATATGTGTGGAGCTTCTTTCGAGTGATGAGGTGTTTTGGGCTGTGTCAGTTTATCCTGTTGAAACCGATTGATGAGAATTTAAAACTGATAACTGATCGATAGAATTTAAGAGCACAAACTCAAGAAACAAATAGAAAGAAAATGTAATATTATCACATCATTTAACCAAGGACATTGCAGACTGAATTTGAGGAAGGATATTCTTGCCATTGAGGGCGTGCAGCGTAGGTTTACTAGGTTAATTCCCGGAATGGCGGGACTGTCATATGTTGAAAGACTGGAGCGACTAGGCTTGTATACACTGGAATTTAGAAGGATGAGAGGGGATCTTATCGAAATGTATAAGATTATTAAGGGGTTGGACATGTTAGAGGCAGGAAACATGTTCCCAATGTTGGGGGAACAAGGGGCCACAGTTTAAGAATAAGGGGTAGGCCATTTAGAACTGAGATGAGGAAAAACCTTTTCAGTCAGAGAGTTGTGAATATGCGGAATTCTCTGCCTCAGAAGGCAGTGGAGGCCAATTCTCTGGATGCATTCAAGAGAGAGCTAGATAGAGCTCTTAAGGATAGCGGAGTCAGGGGGTATGGGGAGAAGGCAGGAACGGGGTACTGATTGAGAATGATCAGCCATGATCACATTGAATGGCGGTGCTGGCTCGAAGGGCCGAATGGCCTCCTCCTGCACCTATTGTCTATTGTCTATTGTCTATAACAAGGAACAGGCATTTGGATTACAAATGAACCTATTGATTAATTCTACACAAATTTCTTAAAGACAGTTATGTTCATTTTATAGAGAGAACGATTTTGATCAATTTTTTTTAATTCTGAGAATGCCATCAGTAATTTCTACCTCCAGTCATGACCACGACTTTCACCGATGTATCTTGGGATAGTTCTCGAGAAACATTTTACATTTGTGATCCATTGAAAGTTGCCACTTTGGTGGAAGTTAAACGATCAAATTGGTTCATCAATTTGATTGTTAATTTAATCAATCGGGGTACCAATGTACTAAAATGTTAGGAAACACAAGAACTGCGGATGCTGGAATATGGAGCAACAAACAATCTGCTGGAGGACTCAGTGGGTCAAGCAACATCTCTGGGGGGAAATGGACTGTTGATGTTTCAGGACGGGACCCTTCGCTGCAATATTACCCTGTCAAGTGAAACAGTTGAGAATGACTTTCAGCAGAAAGTGGACCAGTGGTGTTGGGCCTCTGTTGTTCATCATCTCTATCAATGAATTGGATGAGAATGTACAAGGTACAGTGAGTACATTACATACAAGGCATCATAAATAGTGAAGAAGGTTGTTAAAAAGTGGGATCGTGATCAGCTAGGTCAGTGGGCGGAGGAATTGAAAATGACACTCAATTCAGATAAATATGAATTCAGATAAATATGAATTCAGATAAATATGTATTGCATTGCTGCATTTTGGAAGGTAGGTCCCTGTGGAGTGTTGAAAAACAAAGGGGTCTAGGAGTACAAGCAGATAATTCCTTGAAAGTGGTGTCGCAGATAGACAGGGTGGTGAAGAAGGCGTTTGGTGCACTGACCTTCATCAGTCAGAGCATTGAGTAGCGGGGTTGCGATGTTATGTTAAAGTTGCATTGGACATTGGTCAGGCCGCAATTGGAGTAAGTATTGTGTACAGTTTTGGTTACCCTGCTGCAGGAAGTGCACCTTTAAGCTAGAACGAAAAAAAATGCAAAGAAAATGTATAAGAATGTTACTAGTACTCGAGGATCTCCAAACTGGGTTTGCCCCGATCTAAGTCCCGAGATTACGGAACAGTCTTAGCTTTCACCATAACTATTTAATAACTAATAGAATTAAACAGTTCCCTCATTCACGCTTCAGTCACTTGTCTTCCCTTATTCCCAAAGGGAAGGTTCGGAGATGAGTTCTCTCCAGTGGGGAGTGATTTATCAGGCTGAGACTTAACTCACTAGAGCATAGGAGACTGAGGGTAACCTTAGAGAGTTGTATAAAATCATGAAGGGCATAGATAGATGAATGGAACCGTCTGATTCTTTCCCCAGGGAAGGTAAGTCAAAAACTAGAAGGCATAGTTTTAAGGTGAGAGGAGAAAGATTTAAAAAGAGACCTGAGGGGCAACTCCTTTACACAGAGGGTGGTGCGTATATAAAACCAGCTGCCAGAGAAAGTGGTTGAGGCAGGAACATTAACAACATTTAAGAGGCATTGGAACAAATACATGAACAAGTAAAGGCGTAGAGGGATAAGGCTCTAACTTGGACAAATGGGACTAGCTTTATGGGCTTTTGTTCACAAAATGCTGGAGTAACTCAGCAGGTCAGGCAGCATCTCGGGAGAGAAGGAATGGGTGACGTTTCGGGTCGAGACCCTTCTTCTTCGTCTCGACCTGAAACGTCACCCATTCCTTCTCTCCCGAGATGCTGCCTGACCTGCTGAGTTACTCCAGCATTTTGTGAATAAAAACCTTCGATTTGTACCAGCATCTGCAGTTATCTTCTTATATAGCTTAATGGGCCTCTTGGTCGGCGTGGACAAAGTGGGCGGAAGGTTTTGTTTCAATGCTGTATTATTCTATGACTCTATGAAGTTGTAAATAAATTGTATGACACGAATCCGATGTCGATTCTGATGAATGGAAAGTAAACGCTTTTCAAGACAGTAGAATTTAATTTGGAATGGGCGAAATCAACCAAGTTAACAATTAAATTAAAAATGAAATAAAAAGTTAAAACTTAAATAACAATTAAAATGAAGC
This sequence comes from Rhinoraja longicauda, assembly GCF_053455715.1. Classification (NCBI taxonomy): domain Eukaryota; kingdom Metazoa; phylum Chordata; class Chondrichthyes; order Rajiformes; family Arhynchobatidae; genus Rhinoraja; species Rhinoraja longicauda. The sequence continues at coordinate 49,179,134 of NC_135958.1, forward strand.
AAATTAAAAGCGTTTTACTTTGGTTTACGCTGCCGTAACATGCCCAGTCTCCAGACTTTCTATTTTTGTTTTTCTAATTAATATTTTTCTCCTTGCCTTCAGGCTCCATTATGTCCCACAGTATTTCCCGCTGGAGGCCACAGTTCCACTAGCTTGATCCTGGTCACATCCCCCATGTTGTTGGGTAATGAATTGCTCGCAGGTGCAGGGCAGCTGCTCCGCTCTTGTGCTTCCGAGGCACTTCAATATCGTGGGTAGTTTGGGATGAATGCAGGAACTTAACTTTCATTGGGGTCATGGCTTGCCAAATAAAGAATGTTCTTTTGGAAAATAGTCAGCGATGATAGTCACAAAGTCATGCAGCACAAGAAAACGTTTCTCTCCCTGACCAGGTTCATTCCGCTCATTTGGACTGTTCCTCCACTAATCCTATTTTATTGTACTAATTTAGCGATATTCCCATCAATAAACCCCCTCACCCCTCTGATTCTACCAAGGATCTTGCCAGGACTAGAGGGTGTGAGCGATAGGGAGAGGTTGAGTAGGCTGGGTCTCTATTCAACAATGAAGGGCAGGAGGAATGCAGGCGGATGAGGGGAGATCTTATAGAGGTGTACAAAATCATACGAGGAATAGATCAGGTAGATGCACAGTCTTTTGCCCAGAGTAGGGGAATCGAGGACCAGAGGACATAGGATCAAGGTGAAGGGGAAAAGATTTAACAGGAATCCGAGGGGTAACGGTTTCATAAACATGGTGGGTATATGGAACTGCTCTCTAGTTGTCAAAGACTTTTCGAGCGTTGTGCTTGTTTTGGCTGTAACACATAACAGTGTTTGCATGTACAAGGCTTTGACAATAGGCAATAGACAATAGGTGCAGGAGTAGGCCCTTCGAGCCAGCACCGCCATTCACCGTGATCATGGCTGATCATTCTCAATCAGTACCCCGTTCCTGTCATATCCCTGACTCCGCTATCCTTAAGAGCTCTATCTAACTCTCTCTTGAAAGCATCCAGAGAATTGGCCTCCACTGCCTTCTGAGGCAGAGAATTCCACAGCTTCACAACTCTCTGAATGAAAAAGTTCTTCCTCACCTCCGTTCTAAATGGCCTACCCCTTATTCTTAAACTGTGGCCCTTGGTTCGGGACTCCCCCAACATCAGGAACATGTTTCCTGCCTCTAGCGTGTCCAATCCCTTAATAATCTTATATGTTTCAATAAGATCCCCTCTCATCCTTCTAAATTTCAGAGTATACAAGCCCAGTCGTTCCAGTTTTTCAACATACGACAGTCCCGCCATTCCGGGAATTAACCTAGTGAACCTACGCTGCACTCCTTCAATAGCAAGAAATTGCTACTTTGCTACTATGCAAGTCTTATTATTGAGGATCGGGAAATCTGCAGGAAATTAACACTGACAAAAATTCAGGTAGAACATGGCAATAAGTATGGGTGGCTCACAGTTGGCTGGTACTTTGGAGCCATTGCAAGTGGATCCATTGGTGCAACAAAAAGGTTGTCATTTTGCCGTTACACCAATTCATCATAATGTTTTGATTATAAATACGGCCCCTATTGAATATAATTCCCTAAACATTCCTGAATCTCATGGAATATAAAAACTGTAGCTCCCATCAATCGGAAATAAAAACAGAAACTGCTCAAATAATGCAGTAGTTCAGATAGCATCTGTGAAGAGACCAACAGAGTTAATGTTCCGGGTCAACAACTTGGCATGTTATTTTACTGTTTCTCTCCCCACCAATACTTGTTTCTCGCTGAGCTCATGTTTTCTGCTTTTTTTAATCTCATGGGCTAAAAATTAATATAATCAGTCACGGTGGCGCAGCGGTAGAGTTGCTGCCTTACAGTGAATGCAGCGCCGGAGACTCACGTTCGATCCTGACTACGGGCGCCGTCTGTACGGAGTTTGTACGCTCTCCCCGTGACCTGCGTGGGTTTTCTCCGAGATCTTCGGTTTCCTCCCACACTCCAGACGTACAGGTATGTAGGTTAATTGGCTGGGCAAATGTAAAAATCGTCTCTAGTGGGTGTAGGATAGTATTAGTGTGCGGGGATCGCTGGGTGGCGCGGACCCGGTGGGCTGAAGGGCCTGTTTCTGCACTGTATCTCTAAATCTAAAAAAAAAATCATATTCCAGTGGGCTCAATGGAATAAGATTCCTAAAATGATAGATTAAATCCCTGGAATCCAGTGGATTAAAGGCCCCATAGCAGGTGTCCACATCGCGGGGCTGGAAACTGGAAGTGTCCTGAGCTAATTCTGCTACCACCATCATCTACTGTACCAGTGATGGCTCCCACTGATTGTCGGCGGAAGCTTGCGCCCTTTTCAGGACGGACGATGACAGTGATGTAACATTTGAATGATGGACACAAAAGAAGAAGAATGGATTAAAAAAAGAACTTTGATTATTTCCATTAGTAGACCAGATGTAATTTATCCCTTAAAATGTGTTTTTGTTTTCTCGCCTTAATGTAGTGGGAGAGTTGGTTTCTGTTGGTTTAATACTGCTTTTATTTTCAAAAGATGGGATAAATAGTCTATGGCTTCCTATTTCTTGGTTTGATCAATGCATTGTTGGTAGGATACACATACAATTGGTCATGTGATAGGAGCAGGATTAGGTCATTCGGCCCATCGTCTACTCCACCATCATGGCCGAACCATCTCTTCCTCCTATCCCCATTCTCCTTCCTTCTCCCCATAAACCCTGACACCCTAATCAAGAATTTATCGAATCTCTGCCTTAAAAATATCCATTGATGGCCTCCACAGCCTCCTGTGGCAGAGAATTCCACAGATTCACCACCCTCTGACTAAAATTAATTCTCCTCATCTCCTCCCTAAAGGAACATCCTTTAATTCCTTTAATTCTGAGGCTATGACATCTTGTCCTAGACTCTCCCACTAGTGGAAACATCCTCTCCACATCCACTCTATCCAAGCCTTTTACTATTCAGTAAGTTTCAAAGAGGTTCTCCCTCATCCTTCTAAACACCAGCGAGTACAGGCCCATTGCCATCTTTCTTATTTGCTGTATTCATCCCCTAAATGAGGTAAAACCAGTTAATGCATCCATGCTAATATTTTGATAGAAGTAGTAGATTTTTAAAGTTTCCGTGCCTCCCTTGATTTCAAGAGACTGCAAGTTGAACATTTACATTTTCCCTGTTATAAAATGTACTTAACTTGCATATTCCCCACACAGGAATCGGATAAATGACCAATTAAACAGTTTATTAGGGGTGCAAGAGGAAGTATCTATCAGAGGAATATTGTGTGACTGATATTTAAAATCTGAGTAAGAACACCTATTCTATTCTGGATAATTGGCTATTAATCTGCATGGAGGAAATTAGACTTGGAAGGAATGCAAGTATAAATTAACTAATGCACCGTTAATGATGTGTAAAACTAAAAACTAGTGCCCTGGAAAGCCCTTTTAACTCCAACACACAGCCATCCATTGTTGTCTGAATACTTGGTTAGTGCAGATGGTAAGAGTTTAACTTGTGGGTTGCTTAGAAGCAAATATTATAAATCTGATAGACATTGGGATCGCCCAGCTCAGGATGTTTAAGGCCAGAGCGGCAGATGTGAGTGAGATTTAAATGTTTCTGGCTTCAGGTACTTCCTCACTCTTCTCTTGTGCTGACTCCCTTCCTGTAGATCATTGCTGGCAAAGTTTGCATCCTAGTTTCCAGTTGCTTACCGGCCAAATTAAATGTGGAGATGTGGGAACGCACACCACCAGATTTGGGGTCAGTTTTTTCCCAGCTGTTATCAGACAACTGAATCATCATAGTTTCATAGTTTCATAGAAAATAGGTGCAGGAGGAGGCCATTTGGCCCTTCGAGCCAGCACCGCCATTCATTTTGATCATGGCTGATCAGCTACAATCAGAAACCTGTGCCTGCCTTCTCCCCATATCCCTTGATTACACTAGCCCCTAGAGCTCTATCTAACCCTCTTTTAAATTCATCCAGTGAATTGGCCTCCACTGCCTTCTGTGGCAGAGAATTTCTACAAATTCACAACTCTCTAGGTGAAAAGGTTTCTTCTCACCTCAGTTTTAAATGGCCTCCCCTTTACTCTCAGAATGTGTCCCCTGGTTCTGGACACCCCAACATTGGGAACATTTTTCCTGCATCTACCTTGTCTAGTCTTTTTATAATTTTATACGTCTCTATAAGATGCCCACTCATCCTTCTAAACTCCAGTGAATACAAGCCTAATCTTTCCTCATATGACAGTCCCTCCATCCCAGGGATTAACCTCGTGAACTAACGCTGCACTGCCTCAATAGCAAGGACGTCCTTCCTCAAATTAGGAGACGTAAACTGCACACAATACTCCAGATGTGGTCTCACAATGGCCCTATACAACTGCAGATGGACTTCTTTGCTCCTGTACTCAAATCCAACCACAACCCAGTGAGCAGTGCTGAACAACTATCTACCTCTTTGATGACCCTCGGACTATCTTTGGTCGGACTTTGCTGGCTTTACCTTGCACTAACCATTATTCCCTTATCATGTATCTATATGCTGTAAATGGATCGATTGTCTGAAGATGGGTCTCGACCAGAAACATCACCCATTCCTTCTCTCCAGAGATGCTGCCTATCCCGCTGAGTTACTCCAGCTTTTTGTGCCAATGATCGATCGTAATCATGTATTGTCTTTCTGCTGACCTCATTAGCATGCAACTAAAGCTTTTCACTGTACCTCGGTACACGTGACAATAAACTAAACTGAAACTGAAACTGACAGGATGTGTAGCTTAACCCGTTAGTCAGGTCTGTCTCTGAAGCCAATTTTGGTTGACTTGGAGCAGATGTGGGTGCAGATGGGTCTGCATTATGGCCATCCCATATTACTGACCTGAGTTGGATGCCGATAAATATCTACCTTGGAATGTTAAGTGCTATCCAAATCCACTCAGGTGACATGTTTTTACTTTTTTTATGGGTGCAACCCTTTGAGGTTTAAAGTTAGTAACAAATACTTACAGGGACCTTAATTTCAAATCTCTTCACAGCCTCACTGAAACCAAGTCTATGTTTAAGCATTTTCTTTGACCTAAATCAATACAGGAGATGGCCACAGATAGATATGCCTGTGGAACTGAAAGTTGAACTAGCCCAACTTCCAGCTGTGAAAACCAAAACTGTCTGATTCATCAATGCTTAGTCTGTGGGGCCCAAGAAAATTCAGCTCTGGAAACTGTTATCACAGAAAAGGTGTTTTTTTCACCATTCGTCAGAGTGTATAACATGAATATAATAGAAAGGCAGATTTGTATAATGCCTCTTACATTCCTTTCAGGAGATCTGAAAGCATTTTATAGCAGTTATGTATTTTTGAAGAGTAGTTTGTGTTGTACTGAATTAAGCAGGCATCCCATTAACATGCAGCAAAGCTGCACAAACCGCAATGTGATCATGAATTGATGAACTTTTTTTTTCTCCCGTAGATGTTGATTGAGGTTGGGGCAAATGTCAGTGCTGGACAAGTGATGACACCGAGATAAAAGACAGAGTATCTCTCATGCCCACTTGCGAAAAGAGAGGAAGTGCGTGATTTGCCATCTTATCATAAATGCGGCCCCACTCCTAGTGCCTGTTGGCCTACACGTTTGCACTCCAGTGTGTGAAGTGGGTTTTGAACCCAGATTCTCCTGACAGTGGGAAGAATGCTCAAGGTTCTGAGGCACAGCTGACAACACTTGAATGATTTTCTATAGCAAGCCATTTCCTTCCATTCCCTGTTATTTGGCGATGCAATTGCTATTCCGAGTTCATTAAAAATAATAGAACCGTATAAATAAGCAGAAGGAGATGCACAGCAAGTGAAAAGTGTTGGTGACGTGCTTGGAAGATCAGCTTTTAACCTTGACAACTTCTCCAACTTGTTGCTGTAAAAATAATTTTCCAGCACCAAATATCTAATCCATCAAAATCAACGGCTGCTAATAACACATCTGAGTTCTTTATCATAAGTGATAGGAGCAGAATTAGGCCATTCAGCCCATCAAGCCTACTCTGCCACATGGGTGATCTATCTCTCCCTCCTAACCCCATTCTCCTGCTTTTTCCCCATAACCCCTGACAGAATCTACCTATCTCTGCCATAAATCAAATTCTTTGACTGAATTAAAATCAGAAGGCCTTTGATAAGGTGCCGGATGTCGGGCTGCTTGGGAAGATGAAGGCCCATGGTATTAAAGGGATGGTAGTAGCATGGATAGCGGGTTGGCTGGCTGGCAGAAGGCAAAGTGTTGCAATAAAAGGCGCTTTTTCAGGTTGGCTGCCAGTGACTAGTGCAGTTCCGCAGGGGTCGGTGCTGGGGCCGCTTCTCTTCACGTTGTATATTAATGATTTGGACGAGGGGATTGAAGGGTCTGTGGCCAAGTTTGCAGTTGATGCTAAGATAGGTGGAGGGGCAGGCAGTGTCGAGGAAGCAAGGACTCTGCAGAAGGACTTGGACAGGTTAGGAGAATCGGCAGAGAAGTGACAGATGAAATCCAGAGTAGAAAAGTGCAGAGTCATGCATTTTGGTAATAAGAATAAAGGCGTAGATTATTTTCTAAATGGAGAGAGAATCCAGAAATCAGAGGTGCAAAGGGACTTGGAATGTTGGTGCAGGATTCCCAAAAAGTTCATTTGCAAGTCGAATCGGTATTACAGAAGGCAAATTTAATGTTAGCATTTATATCAAGAGGACTGGAATACAAAAACGGATGTAATGCTGAGGCTCTATAAGGCACTGGTCAGGCTGCATTTGGAGTACCGTGAGCAACCTTGGGCCCCATATCTGAGGAAGGATGTGCTGGCTCTGGAGAGGGTCCAGAAGAGGTTTACAAGAATGATTCCAGGCATGAGTAGGTTTGCATATGATGAGAGTTTGACAGCACTGCACTGGGCCTGTACTCGCTGGAACTTAGAAGGTTGAGGGGGAACCTCATTGAAACTTACGGAATAATGAAAGGCATAGATAGAGTGAATGTGGAAAGGATTTTTCTACGGGTGGGAGAGTCCAGGACCAGAGGTCATTGCCTCAGAATTAAAGGGCGCTCTTTTAGAAAGGAGGTGAGGAGGAACTTCTTTAGTCAGAGGGTAGTTAATCTGTGGAATTCATTGCCACCTCCAGTTTAAATTCCATTTGGAATATTTTGGAGGACCAAGAACCGAGAACCACGAACCACAGAAGGCTGTGGAGGCTAAGTCAGTGGATATTTTTAAGGCAGAGATAGACAGATTCTTGATTAGAATAGGAGTCAAGGGTTATGGGGAGAAGGTAGGAAAGTGGGATTGGGAGGCAGAGATCAGCCATGATTGAATGGTGAAGCGTAATGGATGGGCCGAATGGCCTAATTCTACTCCTATAACTTGTGAAATTGTGAATGAAGCATCTCATATTTCCACTGTCAGTTCACAATCAAATTCCATCGTGTGTATCTAGACAACTCCATAAGTAAATCATAAATATTTTATTCTGACTGCAATAATGATATTAAATGTCGAACTTCATATCTACACATTTATATTCTCTGGAGAGTTTTACTCTGGAATTTCTACAAATACTCCAAATTGATTTTTCAAGATGAGGTCAGAATTATTTGATTATATTGCCAGTCAAAATGTAGATCTTCCAAAGTAAAACAAAGCATCGAAATCCCAAGGAGTGTTTAAGAATGAGAGCAGATCAGGGATGGGCAAATGTTAAAGAAAAATTGTCCATGGTGGGTGTAGGATAGTGTTAGTGTGCAGGGATCACTGGGCGGCGCGGACCCGGTGGGCCGAAGGGCCTGTTTCTGCGCTGTAACTCTAAATCTAAATCTAAATGATTCTGCTTCCATTCTGATTCTGCTTCCATTCTCATGTCCTGCAAATTGCTGTTTTGTTTCTTCACTCGTTCCATTTGTGTATAATAGTGCACTGCTCTTAAATGATCAAAGTAGCAGCAGTCCAGAGAACCGGACTAACAATCCAGAGGAATTTAAAATCAGTTAGTAATCTGGAATTAGAGGTAGGTGAAGTAGTAAATTAATACTAACTAGTTGTAATAACGGTGACCATAGTAAACTATCAGATAGTCAAAAAAGCCGATTAGTTCACTAATGTTCTTCAGCTGAGGAAATCTGCCATTCTTCACCAGTCTTGCCTCTGTGTGACTCTAAATCCACGTGTGGTTGGGATGTTTATGACTTCAAGTGGGAAGTTATTCTTGAGCCAGCTCATTTAAGGTTGTCATTAAGATGACAATTAAGACAACATTTTTCAGGGAAGTTTAAAACTGAAAAAATATATATTTTTGTCATTTCTGTCCTTTATCCACAAATTCTAATGAAGCTGATTTGTGGCTTGTGGTCACCTTCTGATTCGGTTATCACTTAACCAATTTCCGCAATGTGTGGGAGATCATCGTGGACTTATGATATGTCCGTTAATCCAAATGTATTCTGACGAAGAGCTCTATTGCAACCAGCACATGCTAAATGATTAGGCAATGAGGGCGTGAATATTTCCATTGGTAAAAAATATATACATAAGTTCATGTTATAGGTGCAAAATTAGGCCATTCGGCCCGTCAAGAATGCTCCGCCATTCAATTATGGCTAATCTATCATTCTCTTTCAACTCCATTCTCCTGCCTTCTCCCCAGTAGTGGAGTTATTACCTAGGTCGAGGTTGTTTCAATTGATTGAGTTGCAGGAAAATGGAATTTGAACACTGGTAAACCTTGATCTCAAGCAACATTACAAATTGATAAGACTCAACTTGGGCTTGGACAATGTAATAAAATCAGTATAAATAAACCATCCAATTTCATGTCAGTGTTGGTTGCAAAGACTTGGGACATCCGCTTGTTACAGTGAGATAATTGCCATTCGTGGTGAATGGTCACTAATTATTTCTTCCATGTGGCCATGGTCTATCTTTACACAAAAGCTTTCAGCATTGAACAGAATGTTGGGAATGGAGGCTGTGGGGAAACTGGCACACAGATGAGGAGTTGATGCCAGATTAGATCAGCCACGATCACATTAATTGGGTGGAGAGAGGGGAGCAAGAAGGCTTGAGGCACCTGATAGCCTGCTGACATTTTCACGTGTTCTCCTATTCTATTCTTGTTGTAGACATGTCACTTGGGATGGTGGCTTAAGTTGATGGACAAGCAGGTGAGAGAACGTCTGCAGGATCAATATACTCCAGCAATCATTCTTTGTGGAGCACATTACAGTTTTCATTGCATTGTAAATAGACAATAGACAATAGACAATAGACAATAGACAATAGGTGCAGGAGTAGGCCATTCAGCCCTTCGAGCCAGCACCGCCATTCAATGCGATCATGGCTGATCACTCTCAATCAGTACCCCGTTCCTGCCTTCTCCCCATACCCCCTCACTCCGCTATCCTTAAGAGCTCTATCCAGCTCTCTCTTGAAAGCATCCAACGAACTGGCCTCCACTGCCTTCTGAGGCAGAGAATTCCACACCTTCACCACTCTCTGACTGAAAAAGTTCTTCCTCATCTCCGTTCTAAATGGCCTACCCCTTATTCTTAAACTGTGGCCCCTTGTTCTGGACTCCCCCAACATTGGGAACATGTTTCCTGCTAAATATAAACAAGTCCCCCCTTTCTTTCACTGAATCCACGAAACTAATAATCTCATAATGTTAGTTGAGGGTGAAACATTTTCTGCATAATCCCCTGCATTTCTTAAAAATAATTATTACAGTCCATTATTAGAACCCTTTACTACCCATCTGTGAATCAGTTTTGCCTGTACATCCCTAGCCTTCAAAACTTCTGCTGCATTGTGGCAATTTTAACCTTTCTTTATTGACGTTCAGATAGATCGCTGTTCCGCCTAGCTTAAAGGGCTGTCAGCCAGAATCATTTTATTACAGCCTCAAATTTAATAATATCCTTCCATGTCTGGGTGATAAAAAATAGTCGATGTTGAAAATGCTTTGTGCTGATAATGAACCCATTTAGAATACAATGGTTTAGAACGCACCGCAGCTGAAGTTAATCCTCAAGGTTGTTAATCTTGCTCTCCATTTGTCTTGCAATACTGGAGAGGAATACAAGTGCATTAAATGTTTCCACACTGTTTTGCGAGCAAGCACTTTCAGCCGGAAACCAATTTACTGTGAGCGAGGGTCAGGAAATCAGAATTCCAGTGTAATCTCCCTGCCTCTGAACTGCACCAAGGGTGAGTATACTCCAACAGCAGGAGTGGGTTTATAGACATAATCCTTGACCTAATTTCACGTTGGGTGCAACAAATTAAATTTTGACTCTTGAGTGGCTAAATTAATACCATTGCTCTATTATTGATTGACAAACATGACATTTTATGATAGGACAGTTCTCAAGGGAAAAGTGAGAACGTCTGTCATGTGCATTTTGTGAGAGACGGGTGAAAGGAACATTAAATTAGTTTGCAGAGGGACAGGCAGCAGATCTGGATAGAAGGAACGGGTGACGTTTCGGGTTAAGACTTTTCTTCAGACTGAGAGTCAGGAGAGAGGGAGACAAAGAAGTGGAAGGGTAAGGTGTGAAAACGAGAGAACAAAGGGAACAAAGCTCAAGGGAAATGTAGAATAGATCATTCTTCGCTGGGGAAGTTGAAAACGAGGCATACAAAGATAAAATTTAATCAGGAGGACAGTCAGACTGGTCGGAGAACTAGGATGGGGGAGGGATGGAGAGAGAGGGAAAACAAGGGTTACTTGAACTTAGAGGTGTCAATGTTCATACCGCTGCCCAAGCGAAATATGAGGTGCTGTTCCTACAATTTGTGCTGGGCCTCATTCTCCCTCTCCTTCAGAATCTCAGTCTGAAGACGGGTCTCCACCTGAAACGTCACCCATTCCTTCTACCCAGAGATGCTGGTTGTCCCACTGAGTTACTCCAGCATTTTGTGTTTATCCTTGGCTTACATCAGCATCTGCAGTTCCCTCCCAGGCATTAGTTTTGCATCCTTGTCCATTTGACATTTTTAATAATGCAGAAGACAAAACTCTCCAGTGTTATTGCATCTTCCTCCTTCCCACGGCCCAGTGCCTTCTCGTCAGCTCCCCACATTTGGGCATACTCTTGCGGTAATCCGATGGGCCTGAGATGGATTAGCGTGACCCACCTTTACAAATTGCTGCTCCCTCCTTCTGCCCCACTGTATCTCTAACTCTGATCTGCATTTCTAATCTATCAAACCTCGCCGCAGGAGGTGGATCACAGGAAGACACACAATTCATCAGTATCTTTGTGTATTTAATCAGTTCCCCAAAGGCACAAGTCAATTCCTGATACACAACACAACTGAGAGGCACTGAATTATTCTCACAAAATGACTCCTGTTAGCCAAACTGTCAACTATTCTTGAGGAAGCACAGCAGGAGCGTGCTCTGTGAATTGTGACAACCGCTGGCGTTAATGACCATCACTTTCATCTTTACTACTGCTACACAGTCGGCTGTCATGTAGCAGCCTCTTAAATCAAGAACTGACAAGACAAGCAATTACAAATATTTTAAAAATTATCACCAAGCCAACTTCCCTTTTATTTACTTTGCCTGCTTATGACAGCAAGTGGTGTGGTGATATTGGGCAGAATTCTAATCTCCTTTTACGCTTCCTGACTCCAGCGCCAGAGGCTCTGGTTCGATCCTGACCTTGGGTGCTACCTGTGTGGAGTTTGCATATTCTCCCTGTGACCACGTGGGTATCCTCAGGGTCCTCTGGTTTCCGCCCACGTCCCAAAGGCCCCTGGGTTTGTCGGTTAATTTTCCTCTGTAAATAGTTCCTAGTGTGTGTCTGGAGTGGATGTGAAAGTGGGATAGAATAGAACTAGTGTGAATGGATGATGAATGGTCGGCCTGGACCCGGTGGGCCGAAGGGCCTGTTTCCATGCTACATCTCTCAACCATACTCAACTAAGCCCTCTAGGGCAATTTCTTTATCATTCAGGAACAACTGACTCCTTGCTTGGGGAACAGTTCCACAGCTGCTGGGCATCCTCAAGTATACTGAACATATCCACCAAACTATAAAGCCGAACTAACAACTTTAATACTGGAAATTAATCTGTGGCATTTCTGATCAATCATTCCCAATCCTTTATCACAATACTGGGATTCAGTTAATTCCAATAAGTTGACATTAGATCTCAATTCATCTTAACTTTAGATAGTTCCTCTGTCCCTCTCTTCCCCTTCCCCCTTCCCAGTTCTCCCACTGTCTTCCTGTCTCCACCTATATCCTTCCTTTGTCCCGCCCCCCCTGACATCAGTCTGAAGAAGGGTCTCGACCCGAAACGTCACCCATTCCTTCTCCCCTGAGATGCTGCCTGACCTGCTGAATTAAATCAGTCTGAAGAAGGGTCTCGACCCGAAACGTCACCCATTCCCTCTCTCCTAGATGCTGTCTGACCTGCTGAGTTACTCCAGCATTTTGTGATACCTTCAATTCATCACTAGCTGATCCAAAATGTGCAGGATTGAGATGAACTATTTTGTTTACTATTATTGGGTAGCCATTTTGAATGCCACAGGACATTCATTGTACGCAAGGAGTAGTGGCGTGAGGTTATTGCAATCCTGTTATTCACTTGGGAAATAATTGACCTGTTACTAGCAGGCAGATCTTCTTGATTCAGTTCATGATTTGAAGTACTAGCAGATTTCTCAAGGGCAGTTGCATCATAACCAAGCCGAATTCATTGTAACATTTTTAACTGGTGATGTTTCAACTTTGATAGCAACAGGGTGAGCAGAAATAGAAAAAGGTGCACATTGAACCATGTGTTGGAGTACGACAGACATTCAATGGCACAGAGTTTGGGTTAGAGGATCTTTGCGGATTCTCTACGACATCAGCATTCAGGGCAGGTCATTATCATCCTTTGTTCTGCATTGGCTATTTGGTAAGTCTAAGAAACCCATGTATTCAATAATGAAGCACGTTAACATTGACAATTATAAATGCTGATCAATACAGTCTAATAGACATGCTGCTAGTGAAAAGCTGGCTGGTCAATAGTCATATCCTTGACAAAATGTCCACTGGTTGCTAAAGGGGAGATTTGGTGCATGGTGGAGTCACTGGATTGAATCAAAAGCAGGAATTCTTGCTGATTTATCCCTTCTTGAAACCAGAGATGGAGAGTCAGTCTCAAGAAGGACTCGACCCGAAACATCACCCATTCCTTCTATCCAGAGATGCTGTCTGTCCCACAGAGTTACTCCAGCATTTTGTGTCTATCTTCGATGGGGGAGGCACGTTATTTGGGCTAAGATGAGCCAATTCAACAGAACCCAACATCGAACATAGAAAAGATCCATCTCCACTGCAGAATATTTCTGATATTTTCTGCTTTATTTTGGCTTTTTTGGCTTTTCTGTACATTGTTTATCTGTTAAACCAGAGGTCTATTTGTCTGTGAAGAACAATCGACTTGAAGATCAAGAGTAGCTGTCTGGTTGCCCAACCAGTATGCTGGTTGCCCAACATAAGAAAATGTTCACATGATCGTCATCCAGGCCAAACACATGCCTGTGTATAAACATCCATTACAGCAGGATCTCTTTTAGATGAAGGTTGAATGTTCCAATTATCTTTCTACTGAAGCAGTGTAAGCTGCTGACCATTGGTGTCTAAGGAGCGCCTTCGCTGATATAAACCACTCCTTATATCATTATGCAGCATATGTGTAGGAAGGAACTGCAAATGCTGGTTTAAACCCTAGATAGACACAAAGTGCTGGAGTAACTCAGCGGGACAGGCAGCATCTCTGGAGAGAAGGAATGGGTATGTTTCAGGTCGAGACCCTTCTTCAGACTGACGGTCACACATTCTTTCTCTCCAGAGATGCTGCCTGTCCCGCTGAGTTACTCCAGCATTTTGTGTCTATTATGCAGCATATGTTATTTTTCCTGATATCAAACATTTATCCTGGTGATATAACACCAGCACCACAATACAAGTGGGCACAACACCGAGCTTGCCACGGGTTTGCAGCGTGTTAGTGAGAGGGGGCGGGAATAAGGGGTCACCACTGATTCTTCCACCTTCCTTTGCTTGTTTTTGCACGTCTCCTGTTCTCCCCAGGGAACGTTTGCTGAGAGTATTCCCAAAGGTGATCGGGGAAAGACGGTCAACCGTTATGTCACTGAGCGTGTCAAGTGTTCTACCATTTTGCCTCTCCATGTAACAATTTCCACTCACAAAACCTGCATCTCCCATTTCATGGTCCACTTAACTTTCACATAATCAGAATCCACACAGCCCTCGGTAATCACTGCATCAGCTAAATGGCATTGCTCCACAGAGTATTTCTCTTTGGCCAAAGCAAGCTGCACTTTGCTTCAATGGGCATGCAGCATGAAACATTAATTTTAAACATCTGATGCAACTGGTCACCCAGTAAGTGCACTCTATTTAAGCCCAATAGGTAGCATTTACATCTTAATTAAAAGTCTGTGAGCAACCACAATTAGTGAGTCTGTGGGAAGAAAATGTGTAAATCTTCCTATTCCTATTCTGCACTAACTGACTGTGTGTTTTGATGCATACCAAAATATTAACTGACTTACTGACATTCCCCAGACACTGCGAATTATGTTCCCAACACGTCTGTTTCCAGCCTCCGTCCTCAATCTTAAATAATTTACATCCTAATCTTTGATTACTGAATGTGAAAGTAAATCAAAAGTCCAAATACTGTGCTTTACACGATGAAATGAGAAAATAAATGACGAGGCAATGATAAAATGCCAGCTTTACTGCATAATTTGTATGGGGGGCAATCAATGCAAGGAATACTCAAGCCAACTTATGTACAGGTGCACCCTGGCTTACGATGCTTCCTTCGACTTGCGATATTTCGTCTTTGCAATGGTGCAAACGGCAGCGATCCGTAGCCAGGCGCAGCTCGCTTCTGGCCACGTGATCGCGTGTATTACAATGCATTTCCACTTACAATATTTTCAGTTTGCGATGAGTTTCACGGAACACTAACCCCATCGTAAGCTCAGAAGCACCTGTAAGTGAGAAATCGGCCATGTTGAATGCTAACAAGTGAAGTCAACAGTTTAAAGAAGAAGGGTCTCGACCCGAAACATCACCCACCCATCCCTTCTCTCCAGAGATGCCTCCTGTCCCACTGGCTTACTCCAACATTTTGTGTCTACCTTATTTTATAGACATTGTAACCACTCGGTTTCTTCTCTGCGGGGCCTGCTGAACTTTACTGGAAGATTCGTTGGACAATTAAGGAGGTGGACACGAGAAAGAATGTAAATGTTATTCCTATTGAAAGGGGGTATTGAGCACTCAGCGGTAGAGTTGCTGCTTTACAGCGAATGCAGCGCCGGAGACTCAGGTTCGATCCTGACTATGGGTGCTGCACTGTAAGGAGTTTGTACGTTCTCCCCGTGACCTGCGTGGGTTTTCTCCGAGATCTTCGGTTTCCTCCCACACTCCAAAAGACGTACAGGTATGTAGGTTAATTGGCTGGGTAAATGTAAAAAAAAAATTAAAAAAATTGTCCCTAGTGGGTGTAGGATAGTGTTAATGTGTGGGGATCGCTGGGCGGCACGGACTTGGAGGGCCGAAAAGGCCTGTTTCCGGCTGTATATATATGATATGATATGATATGATAACTCATTCACAGAAGCAGGTGGGAGGGTGGGGCTTATGCTCCATGCCCACTCACCATCCCCTGCCTCCACCACCTGGTTGGTGCACACTCATTTCTGTCACCATCCCAGTCACCCTATTCCTTTCCTCTCCCGAGGCTCATCTTCCATACTTAAGTCCCATATTTCCTTTTATCCCATCTTTTATCTGCATGCATTAGCTACCCATATTCTGCCCTCTACATTTCACTTCTCCCCTTCTCTCCTGATGCCGTAGAGCGGCACGGTGGCGCAGCGGTAGAGTTGCTGCCTTACAGCGAATGCAGCGCCGGAGACCCGGGTTCGATCCCGACTATGGGTGCTGTCTGTACGGAGTTTGTACATTCTCCCCGTGACCTGCGTGGGTTTTCTCCGAAATCTTCGGTTTCCTCCCACATTACAAAGACATGCAGGTTTATAGATTAATTGGCTTGGTAAATGTAAAAATTGTCCCTAGTGGGTGTAGGATAGTGTTAATGTGTGGGGATCGCTGGTCGGCGCAGACCCAGTGGGCCGAAGGGCCTGTTTCCGCGCTGTATCTCTCAAACTCAAACTTATCTGACATCCTTCTATCCCCTTGTCATTTACTCCACCTATCTGCTAATCACCCACCCCTCCCTCCCCCAAATCTTATTTACAGTTTTCTCACCCCCTCCCCACCACCTCCCCCCTCTTCTCCATCAGTCTGAAGAAGGGTCCCTAAATGAGACACCTTCCATTCCCTCCACAGATGATGCCTGGCCTGCTGAGTTCCTCCAGCACTTTGATTTTTGCTTTGGAAAAGATTCATGAATGTGTTCAAAGTTTGCTTAAATAAATGAAACTTCCCTGCTGACTCCTACAAATTTCCAGCCCATTACTATTCATAGTGAGTTGGTGCAGTCAGAATAGTATTGATAACTGCAAGTTCATCCTTGTTGGACATAGAGGACTTGCATCAACAGCAGAAGAAATCGCACCAGCTCACAACTGACCCAATGACCTATCTACAATACCAGCTTAGTTTAGATTAGTTTAGTTTAGTTTAGTTTAGAGATACGGCGTGGAAACAGCCCCCGTGGCCCACCGAGTCTGCGCCGACCAGCGATCCCCGCACACAAACACTATCCTACACACACTGGGGACGATTTCCAATTTTACCAAGCCAATTAACCTACAGAACTTTATCTCTTTGGAGTGTGGGGAAAAACTGGAGCACCCGGATAAAATCCACGCGGTCATGGGGAGAACGTACAAACTCCATACAGACAGCACCCACAGTCAGGATTGAATCTGGGTCTTTCGTACTGTAAGGCAGCAAATCTACTGCTGAGCCACTGTACCACACTATTTTCTTTTTTTGTGCAAGAGTCTGCTCAAAACCAACAAACCCAGAGCGTAAACAAGTCATCCTCTACCGCAAGCAACTGTCTAAGAAGGTAGACACTGCACGTATATGTGCATTCTTCATATATTTTATGATCATTAGAGCCATGTGCCCTAATGATGTCCCCACACCACCCCGCTCATCCTCCACTGGCTAATATTCATTGCCTTTACAAATTCAGAGCAAATTCTTTCAAAGAGCGTATGTGGTGATTTGGGTGGACAGATTAAGTGAAGCCTCCTGCAGTAATATATCTAAGAGAAGCAGTTCCTACAGTCCATTATTCCTATGCTGGCTGTGTAAAAGGGCTATCCAATTAACCCACTCTACTCCTCTTTGCTCAACAATATTTTCATCTCAAGTACTATATAATTTATTTTTTAGTGTTATAATTGAATCTGCTCCCAATAGCCATCAGTCAGTGCATTCTCCGTAATGACAATTTAAAAAAATATATCCTTTGGTTCCTTTACAAGCCATCCTGCAGATCTGCAGTCTTTATTCAGTGAAAGCGGTCATGATGTTGAATCGCTATCAAATATTTCCTTCACTTTCTCTGTGGCCGTGAGAGTAACCCTGGATTCTATGATGCTATTATGTGTAGGAAGGAACAGCAGATGCTGGGGGTTTACACCAAAGATGGACGCAAAATGTCGGAGTAGCTCAGCGGGACAAGTCTGAAGGAGGGTCTCGACCCAAAGCGTCACACCCATTCCTTCTCTCTCCAGAGATGCCGCCTGACCCGCTGAGTTACTCCAGCATTTTGTGTCCATTCTCGGATTCTCTCTCCTGGTGTAGAGGCCAGCTTCTCATCTATAACAATTAGCTCCCAAGCTACCACTTGCATAGACCGGGTCAGCGATAAGCGTAATGACTCGAACAAATAATAACAGAGGTCCTCCTTGACGTTTAATAGTTAGTCTTCTTTATTTGAAGGTGCAATAAACATATTGGCATATCTCTTGTCATCGACTGGTTATTAATTGCTAGGTAAAATTCCATATCTTACCACAGTCTATGCAATCGATACTGGTTGCCAGATATTACTTCGACACAGTTTGTATTAATCTTCTTGTTAATAAAACAGGCGATTACGTCTTGGCTAATATATCTTTTGGCGGTGTCTCTGGCTGACCCTCTGTCAGCACCTCCTTGGTTCACACCCCACTCTCTGCCAACACGTACCCAACTGCCCCCACTCTAGCTCCGCCCAGCCCCTACGTAAGCATTGCCTTAACTCTATAGTGTCCAAACTACAGCAGGATACAAGGTAATAATATTAATTTTTAAAAAAAACTAATAACTGCAAAATGGCTCCTACACCTGGTAATTGAGGTTTTTCATCCCCGATGCAATAACTATAAACCTCCTTTTGCACCCTCTCCAAATCTTTGACACCTACCTCACGCACTGTGGCCAGAAATGAAAGCAATACCTCAGCTGTGGGCTAATCATGGGCATTATAATGTAAGAAAATAACTGCAGATGCTGGTACAAATCGAAGGTATTTATTCACAAAATGCTGGAGTAACTCAGCGGGTCAGGCAGCATCTCGGGAGAGAAGGAATGAGTGACGTTTCGGGTCAAGACCCTTCTTCAGACCAGTCAAAATGTGGTCGTAGAGTAGGAGGACAGGAGAAATCACAGAAGGGGAGCAGCGAGAGAGCATGTTGCTAAACTCTCGTCGAAGAGAGGAGGAGAACTTCTTCAAAGTGGACATACCATATCATATCATCATATATATACAGCCGGAAACAGGCCTTTTCGGCCCTCCAAGTCCGTGCCGCCCAGTGATCCCCGTACATTAACACTATCCTACACCCACTAGGGACAATTTTTACATTTACATTTACCCAGCCAATTAACCTACATACCTGTACGTCTTTGGAGTGTGGGAGGAAACCGAAGATCTCGGAGAAAACCCACGCAGGTCACGGGGAGAACGTACAAACTCCTTACAGTGCAGCACCCGTAGTCAGGATCGAACCTGAGTCTCCGGCGCTGCATTCGCTGTAAAGCAGCAACTCTACCGCTGCGTTACCCCGAGGAGAAATCGCAGTGGAGCAACAGATAACTGCAGATGCTGGTACAAATCAAAGGTATTTATTCACAAAATGCTGGAGTAACTCAGCAGGTCAGGCAGCATCTCGGGAGAGAAGGCATCAGGCATCATCTCGGGAGTCTGAACAAGGGTCTCGACCCGAAAGGTCACCCATTCCTTCTCTCCCGAGATGCTGCCTGACGTGCAGAGTTACTCCAGCATTTTGTGAATAAATACCATGGACATTATAATGCGCAGCTTGCTGTAACCTTTTGTGTATCACACAATAAGTTCTCAAGAGATGATTAATATTTTCCAAAAGGCTTTACCTGTGTGTTCACAACACTGAAAGACAGAGTTGCAGTGCTGATATTTTAGGTGCTGGAGCTGTCACTGGGGTCAGAGCGGCTGCTAGTTAACTTTCCCCGCTGATTATTTTGGCCTTTGTTTCACAGAGGTGCCGGAGCGACACTCCAGTGAACTCCAGCAGCACTGTACCCCTGCTGAAAAATAACACCAGCCACTGTTCTCGAAAATAAAACTAAACCAAAAAGAACTATTCAACGCAGGTCTTTCATTGATGTATATCATTCCAACAAGTGCCTCCAGCCTTTTACGCAATATCTGTCATTAATAGCTCCCCCAAGAGTGGTACGAACCATGCTCTCGAAAGCTGCTCTTACATTACTGTTTTATTAGTGCAGAGTATTTACTTCCATGCCAGAGGGATGTGGGACTCACACATCAGGAGCTGGTGCTAAATCCAAAAGATTACAATGGGCCCACTGTGAAATTTAAGATTAAATGGAGTATGGGCTGGTGAGTATATTTGCTGACAGAAGATACCACAGGATATAGATCAGCTGCAGAAATGGGCAGAGAAATGGCAGACAGAGTTTAATCCGAGCAAGGGCGAGGTGTTGTACTTTGGGAGATGGACTGTCAGGGGAGAGTATACAGTTAATGGCAAGACCCTCAACAGAATTGCTGTGCAGAGGGATCTTGGAGTCCAAGCTCCTAGCTCACTGAAGGTGACAGGGTGGTTAAGAAGGCCAATGGTATGCTTGCCTTCATTGCGAGGGACATTGAATATAAGAGTCAGGAAGTGATGCAGCTCTACAGAACATTAGGTAGGCTGCATATGGAGTATTACATGTGGTTCTGGTCACCCCATTACAGGAACGATGCGGAGGCTTTGCAGAGTGTGCAAAGGAGGTTTACCAGCTTGCTTCCTGGATTAGAGTGTTTCAGCTGCAGGGAGAGGTTGGAAAGGCTTCGATTGTTTTCTCTGGAATGTCTGAGGTTGAGGGGAGACTTGATGGAAGTATTTAAAATTATGAGAGGTATAGATAGGGTAAACAGTCAGAACCTTTTTTCGCATGGTGGAAATGCCCAACACTGGCAGGCATAGATATAACGTGAGAGGGTAAAAATTTTCAAGAGAGCATTAGATGTAGCTCTTAGGGCTAAGGGAATCAAGGGATATGGGGAAAACGCCGGAACGGGGTACTGATTTTGGATGATCAGCCCTGATCATATTGAATGGTGGTGCTGGCTTGAAGGGCCGAATGGTCTACTCCTGCACCTATTTTCTATGTTTCTATGTTAATGGAGAAGTGCAGAGCAGAGTAGTGGGAGCCTGGAACCTTTTGCAGGCGGTGGTGAAGGCAGATTCGACAGTGGCATTTATTGTAAGATGCTTTCAGATAGGCACATGGAAGTGCAACAAATTGAAGGATTTGGATCATGTACAGGCACATGAGATCAGTTTAACGTGGCAACATGTTTGACACAAACATTGGGTGCCCAAGGATCTGTCCACGTACTGTATACAGTCTGAAGAAGGGTCTCGACCCGAAACGTCACCCATTCCTTCTCTCCCGAGATGCTGCCCGACCTGCTGAGTTACTCCAGCATTTTGTGAGTATATCCTATGGTTCTGTGTTCAATGTGTGTAAGGCCAAACAAAATAAGTTTCGAGACCCGAAACGTCATCCATTCCTTCTCTCCAGAGATGCTGCCTGCCCCGTTGAGTTACACCAGCATTTTGTGTCTACCTTTGTTCAGAAGAGGTTCATGCCAGGGTAGAGGGTATTAGCTATAAAGAGAGTTTGGACAAACTCAGCTGTTTTCTCTGGAGACTTGATAGAAGTTTATAAAATTATGAAAGGCACAGGTAGGGTAGATGGTCAGAATCTTTTTCCCCAGGGTGGAAATGTCAAAGACCAGAGGGAAAAGCATTGAGCTAAGAGGGACAAAGTTTCAAGGGACATGTGAGTGTTTTTGTTTTACACAGAGGGTGGTGGGTGCCTGGAGCACATGGCTGGGGCGTGATGGTGGAGGCAGGTACAATATTGGCATTTAAGAGGCTTTTAGATAGGTGCATGGATATGGAGTGAATGGAGGGATATGAACATATTTGGAGACAGATAGAGATTAGTGCAAACAGTGGAGACTTGTTTAACTTGACATTATATTTGGCATGGACATTGTGGACTGAAGCTCCTGTTCCTGTGTGGTACGATTCTATGTTCTGTGTTATAAATGTAACGTCTATGTGCTTTTCCTTCTTATCCTTCGAGCAACTAATCTGCAGATCCGCAGGATGCAGCCCAGACCATCACATATCCCTTCCATTGACTCTATTTATACCTCATGCTGTCTCGGCAAGGCCAGCAGCATAATCAAGGACGAGTCGCACCCTGGCCACTCCCTCTTCTCCCCTCTCCCATCGGGCAAAAGGTATAGAAGTGTGAAAACGCACACCTCCAGATTCAGGGACAGTTTCTTCCCAGCTGTTATCAGGCAACGGAATCATCCTACCACAACCAG
This sequence comes from Rhinoraja longicauda, assembly GCF_053455715.1. Taxonomy (NCBI): domain Eukaryota; kingdom Metazoa; phylum Chordata; class Chondrichthyes; order Rajiformes; family Arhynchobatidae; genus Rhinoraja; species Rhinoraja longicauda. Next base: position 49,201,090 of record NC_135958.1, read on the forward strand.
GGAGCAGTGCTGAACTACTACCTACCTCATTGTTGACCCTCGGACTATCCTTGTACGGACTTTTCTGGCTTAATCTTGCACTAAACGTTATTCCCTTATCATGTCTCTATGCACTATAAATGGCTCGATTGTAATCATGTATTGTCTTTCTCCTGGCTGGATAGCATGCAACAAAAGATTTTCACATGATAATAATCTAAATTGAACTGAACTGAACTGAAGTGAAGATAACAAATGCACAGAATGAAGCCCAAGCTCCAATTTGAGGCACCCAGTGTCAGTCTCGGGCTATCTTGCTGCTCGTGGCAGAGTAGAACTCTCTCATCTCCATTTGAACAACTTCCCTCAGCACATGTCTCAGAAGAATGGCTTCTCACATGCACGCTCAGGTATATTCTCACATCAGCCATCCATGAGAATCATGAGTGGGCTTGCGTCAAAGTGGTTGCCATGGGAATTGGAAAATCTGCCACAATGGTGCATCTGTGATTACATAGAATTAAACAGCATTTGCAACAGAAGTAGTATTCAGTCAAACTGATCTATCTCGGGGTTGACAGGTCACCTAAACATCGTTCCTCCCCGATTGCCTCCTCCAGTGCCATAGTGAGGCCCACCGGAAATTGGAGGAACAGCACCTCATATTTCGCTTGGGCAGCTTGCAGCCCAGCGGTATGAACATTGACTTCTCCAACTTTAGATAGTTCCTCTGTCCCTCTCTTCCCCTCCCCCTTCCTAGTTCTCCCTCTGTCTTCCTGTCTCTTTTCTTTGTCCCGCCCCCCTGACATCAGTCTGAGGAAAGGTCTCGACCCGAAACGTCACCCATTCCTTCTCTCCTGAGATGCTGCCTGACCTGCTGAGTTACTCCAGCATTTTTGTGAATAAATACCTTCGATTTGTACCAGCATCTGCAGATATTTTCTTACAGTTCCTCCTCGATTACCTCACTCATACACAAAACCAGGTCCATTTTTGTTTTCTCTCTGACGTACATTCTTACTGTTTTTTTGTACAAAGCCCACATTCCTTGCTTTTAAAACAAAACACAATTTTTAAAAAATTGTTTTTAAAAAAAGCACAATTCTTTGTTTCGAGTTATAATGAAATTCAAAATATTTTTTTAAATAAGTAAACTTTATCCAGAAATTTGTACAAACTCTAAGGCAAGTCTATTACTCTATAGGAAATCTTCTAAGGAACATCAAATAAATGATGACTACTTTGACTGCTATCTGTGTTTATGTAAAAATGATTAGTATACGTATTTTATTGCACTCCTATGCTGTATTTTGTATTAAGGGAGTATTGTTCTCACGTTAATATTCATCTAAAGACTTGGATATGTAAGATATACATTGCACAGTTATTTCAATGTTCAATAATAATTAAATAATTTAACCTCTGTCAGGTTGGGTGTTTTCAAGCCAGTTCTTAGAAGGCAATGTGTTGCCTCACAAACCAGCCACTATTGGCCACACTGGGCCTAACCCAGGCCTTTTACAATTAGACACAAAAGGCTGGAGTGACTCAGCGGGACAGGCGGCATCTCTGGAGCGAAGGAATGGGTGACTTTTCGGGTCGAGATCCTTCTTCAGACTGGTTAGGGATTTAAACCAGCATCTGCAGTTCCTTCATACACATTTCTTTTACAATTAGTACTGATCCACATTAGCCAGCAATGTGCCACTTGCAAAAGGTAAAAATTGGTGATCTTAGTAAAAATAAGAGTTGGTGCACCTTCTGTAGGGAAGTTGGGGATGGTCAACAAATGCATGCCTTGTCAGAGTCATAGAGTCATAAAGTGATACAGCGTGGAAACAGGCCCTTCAGCCTAACTTGCCCACACCGGCCAACATGTCCCAGGTACACTAGTCCCACCTGCTCGCGTTAGGTCCATATCCCTCCAAACCTGTCCTATTCATGTACCTGTCTAACTGTTTCTTAAACATTGGGAAAGTCCCTGCCTCAACTACCCCCACTGATAGTTTGTGTTTGTTCCATACCCCCACCACCCTTTGTGTGAAAAAGGTGCCCCTCAGATTCCCATTAAATCTTTTCCCCTTAGACACAGCCTAAAAATTGAAGAAATAAAATTAAAACTGGCTGAATTGTGTGAGCGAGTAGGTTGCTCCCTTGTGCGGCTTCTCTATTTTCCTACCGCAAACCCAATCCCTCAACTGTGCTCCTCGGGACCCAGCCAACGTATTGACTACTGCTAATATGTACCCAGTTTTGGTCATCGAAAACCCTACTGAAAGAGCGCCCTAAAGATCTCTCTATCCTGGCTGTGAACCATCTTGCCACAGGACATGTTCAGATATGTTAAGGAAGGATTTGTGCATGTTGGATGAAAGACATGATTCTGTTGCTAGATTAGCGTGCGACAGGACTCCGCAACGGTAGATATTAAGGGTAAGGCCTTGCAGGGGAGATTGAGCAAGGTAAATCTTTCCTCTGTCTGAAGTCACTGCTTAGGCCATGCAGAATTGTTTTCCTGCTTTTATTTACTCAATATTTTTTAAACAATCTGATATAAGCGAATGTGCAGGAAGGAACTGCAGATGCTAGTTTACACCGAAGATAGACACAAAACGCTGGAGTAACTCAGCGGGACAGGCAGCATCTCTGGTGAGAAGGAATGGGTGATGTTTCGAGTCGAGACCCTTCTTCACACTCAGGCTTCTTCAACTAAATGTGTTGTTTAACCATTTTAGATAGTAGTTAAAAGTCGATCACATTGGCTGATCACAGCAAGCAGCAGCAAGCAGCACCAAGCTGTGTTGCTTGGGAAGTAGTGTGTGGGGATTGTGTGGGGATTGTGTGGGGATAGTAAGGAGTAAGACCTGTGTGATCTCCCGGACTAGTTTCGATCGCCTAGCTTGGGGTCGGAGAGGAATTTCCCGGATTTTTTCCCAAATTGGCCTGGGTTTTTTATCCGGTTTTTCGCCTCTCCCAGGAGATCACTCAGTTCTTTTGGGTGGGCGGTTGGAGCGGTTGGAGTAGCGGCCGGGCGGTAGGTTTAGTAACCGAGCGCGGGGCTTTGTTTGGAGAGTATGACTGCCAGGGCAGTTTTTTGTTCTGGGTGTCAGATGTGGGGAATCTGGGAGTCTGATAGTCTTCCAGACATCCACATCTGTGCCAGGTGTGATGAGATGGGGCTCCTAAGGGACCGTATTAGGAACCTGGAGCGGCAGATTGATGACCTCCGTCTGATCAGGGAGAGTGAGGAGGTTATAGATAGGAGTTACAGGGAGGTGGTCACTCCTAGACCACGGGAGGTAGACAAGTGGGTCACTGTTAGGGGGGGCAAGGAACAGAGGCAGGGACTAGGGAGTACCCCGGTGGCTGTACCCCTTGGAAATAAGTACTCCTGTTTAAGTACTGTTGGGGGGGACAGCCTACCTGGGGGCAACGACGGTGCCCGGGCCTCTGGCAAGGAGTCCGGCCCTGTTGCTCAGAAGGGTAGGGAAAGGAAGAGGAGAGCAGTAGTAATAGAGGACTCTATAGTGAGGGGGTCAGATAGGCGTTTCTGTGGACGCAGTCGGGAGACCCGGATGGTGGTTTGCCTCCCTGGTGCCGGTGTCCGGGATGTGTCTGAGCGTGTCCAGGATATCCTGAAAGGGGAGGGAGAGGAGCCAGAGGTCGTGGTACATATAGGTACCAACAATATAGGTAGGATAAGGGAAGAGGTCCTGAAAGGAGAATTCAGGGGGCTAGGAAGAGAGTTAAAAAAAAGGACTTCCAAAGTAATAATCTCAGGCTTACTGCCTGTGCCACGCGATAGTGAGAATAGGAATGGAGTGAGGTGGAGGATAAATACGTGGCTGAGGAACTGGTGCAGGGAGCAGGGTTTCAAGTTTCTGGATCTTTGGGACCTCTTCTGGGGGAAGTATGACCTGTACAAAAAGGACGGGTTGCATCTGAACCCGAGGGGAACCAATATCCTGGCGGGGAGATTTGCTAAAATAACTGCGGAGACTTTAAACTAGTACGGTTGGGGGGAGGGACTCAAACACAGATAGCTAATAGGCAGTGTGTGAGGCAGGAGGCAGAAAAGGGAAACATTCAGACCCAATATGTAGGAGAGAAAGAAGGGAAAAGAAATAAACTGAGAATAAGAAATGATGGGTCCCTTAAATGTGTATATTTTAATGCTAGAAGCATTGTAAGAAAGGTGGATGAGCTTAGAGCCTGGATTGACATCTGGAAGTATGATGTTGTGGCGATCAGTGAAACATGGTTGCAGGAGGGTTGCGATTGGCAATTAAATATTCCAAGATTTCATTGTTTCAGATGTGATAGAATCGGAGGGGCAAGAGGTGGGGGTGTTGCATTGCTTGTCAGGGAGGATATCACAGCAGTGCTTTGGCAGGACAGACTAGAAGGCTCGATTAAGGAGGCTGTTTGGGTGGAACTCAGAAATGAGAAAGGTTTAGCAACACTTATAGGGGTGTATTATAGACCGCCAAATAGGGAACGAGAATTGGAAGAGCAAATATGTAAGGAGATAGCAGATATTAGTAGTAAGCACAGAGTGGTGATTGTGGGTGATTTCAATTTTCCGTATATAGACTGGGAATCACATTCTGTTAAAGGGCTGGATGGTTTGGAGTTTGTAAAATGTGTGCAGGATAGTTTTTTGCAGCAATACGTAGAGGTGCCTACCAGAAAAGGGGCAGTGTTGGACCTCCTGTTAGGAAATGAGATGGGTCAGGTGACGGAGGTATGTGTTGAGGAGCACTTTGGGTCTAGTGATCATAATGCCATTAGTTTTAATATCATTATGGAGAAGGTCAAATCTGGACCAAGGGTTGAGATTTTGGATTGGAGAAAGGCTAATTTTGAGGAGATGAGAAAGGATTTAAAAGGAGTGAAATGGAAATTGTTGTTTTATGAAAAGGATATAATAGAGAAATGGAGGATATTTAAAGGTGAAATTTTGAGAGTACAGAGTCTTTATGTCCCTGTTCGGTGGAAAGGAAAGAATAATAATTTGAAAGAGCCGTGGTTTTCCAGGGAAATTGGACACTTGGTTCGGAAAAAGAGGGAGATATACAATAAATATAAGCGGCAGGGAGTAAATGAGGTTCTTGAGGAATATAAAGAATGTAAAAGGAATCTTAAAAAGGAAATTAGAAAAGCGAAAAAAAGATATGAGGCTGCTTTGGCAAGTAATGTAAAAGTAAACCCCAAGGGGTTCTACAGATATGTCAATAGCAAAAGGATAGTGAGGGATAAAATTGGTCCATTAGAGAGTCAGAGTGGACAGCTATGTGCTGAGCCGGAAGAAATGGGGGAGATATTAAACAATTTCTTTTCTTCGGTATTTACCGAGGAGAAGGATATTGAATTATGTGAGGTAAGCGAAACAAGTAGAGTAGTGATGGAAATTAGGAGGATTAAAGAAGAGGAGGTACAGACACTTTTGAAGAATATAAAAGTGGATAAGTCTCCAGGTCCTGATAGGATATTCCCTAGGACATTGAGGGAAGTTAGTGCAGAAATAGCAGGGGCTATGACGGAAATATTTCAAACGTCATTAGAAACAGGGATGGTGCCGGAAGATTGGCGCATTGCGCATGTTGTGCCTTTGTTTAAAAAAGGTTCTAAAAGTAAACCTAGCAATTATAGACCTATTAGTTTGACGTCTGTGGTGGGAAAATTAATGGAAAAGATTATATATAAGATTATATATATATATAATTATTTGGATAATCAAGGCCTGATTAGAAACAGTCAACATGGATTTGTGCCTGGAAGGTCATGTTTGACTAATCTTCTTGAATTTTTTGAAGCGGTTACCAGGGAAATTGATAAGGGCAAGGCTGTGGATGTTGTCTATATGGACTTCAGTAAGGCATTTGACAAGGTTCCACATGGAAGGTTGATTAAGAAGGTTAAATCGTTGGGTATTAATAGTGAGGTTGCAAGATGGATTCAACAATGGCTGAATGGGAGATACCAGAGGGTAACGGTTGACAATTGTATGTCAGGTTGGAGGCCAGTGTCTAGTGGAGTGCCCCAAGGATCTGTGTTGGGTCCACTGTTGTTTGTCATTTACATTAATGATCTGGATGATGGTGTGGCAAATTGGATTAGTAAATATGCAGATGATACTAAGATAGGTGGAGTAGTTGATAGTGAGGTAGATTTTCAAAGTCTACAGAGAGACTTGGGCCTTTTGGAAGGGTGGGCTGAAAGATGGCAGATGGAGTTTAATGCTGATAAGTGTGAGGTGCTGCATTTTGGTAGGACAAATCAAAATAGGACGTACAGGATAAATGGTAGGGAATTGAGGAATGCAGTGGAACAGAGGGATCTGGGAATAACTGTGCATTGTTCCCTGAAGGTGGAATCTCATGTGGATAGGGTGGTGAAGAAGGCGTTTGGTATGCTTGCCTTTATAAATCAGAGCATCGAGTTTAGAAGTTGGGATGTAATGTTGAAATTGTACAGGGCATTGGTGAGGCTGAATCTGGAGTATTGTGTGCAGTTCTGGTCGCCAAATTATAGGAAGGATGTCGACAAAATGGAGAGGGTACAGAGGAGATTTACTAGAATGTTGCCTGGGTTTCAGCACTTAGGCTACAGAGAGAGGTTGAACAGGTTGGGTCTTTATTCTTTGGAGCGTAGAAGGTTGAGGGGGGACTTGATAGAGGTTTTTTAAATTTTGAGAGGGACGGACAGAGTTGACGTGGGTAGGCTTTTCCCTTTGAGAGTGGGGAAGATTCCAACAAGGGGACATAGCTTCAGAATTGAGGGACAAAGGTTTAGGGGTAACATGAGGGGGAACTTCTTTACTCAGAGGGTTGTGGCTGTATGGAATGGGCTTCCGGTGGAAGTGGTGGAGGCTGGCTCGATTTTATTATTTAAGAGTAAATTGGATAGGTATATGGATAGGAGGGGATTGGAGGGTTATGGTCTGAGTGCAGGTAGATGAGACTAGGTCAAGGAGAATGGTCGGCGTGGACTGGTAGGGCCGGACAGGCCTGTTTCCATGCTGTAGTTGTTATATGTTATATATGTTATATATGTTATAAGACAGACAGCAGATTCACTCTGTAAAGGACATTTTACGTAACCCATTTATTTCATGGTCACTACTGATAATGTGGCTTGTCATTACAAATCATAGATTGATACAGTGTGGAAACAGACCTTTCAGCCCAACTCGCCCACACTGGCCAACAATGTCCCAGCTACCCTAGTCTGACGCCTGCACTTGGTCCATAACCCTCCAAACCTGTCCTATCCATGTACCTGTCCAATGTTTCTTAAACGATGGGATTGTCCCAGCCTCAACTACCTCCTCTGGCAGCTTGTTCCATACACCCACCACCCTCTGTGTGAAAAAGCTACCCCTCAGATTCCTATTAAATCTTTTCCCCTTCACTTTGAACCTATGTCCTCTGGTCCTCGATTCCCCCGCTCTGGGTAAAAGGCTCCAGCCAATCTATTCCTCTCATGATTTTGTACACCAGATTTTGATCTCCCCTCATCCTCCTGCGCTCCATGGAATAGAGACCCAGCCTACTCAACCTCTCCCTGTAGCTCACACCCTCTGGTCCTGGCAACATGGACAATCACAATCACACTTATTGTGATTGGCCCCAGTAATGTCTTCTACTCTATCAGAACTGAAATAGTAGTTGCACCATTTAAAATGCGTGCCATTGGTCTCAGATTTATAGTTTTTTCTGATCTATACAGGTAGTGCTTTACACGAGATCCGTCACATGGACATTGACAGCAGAGGGAAAAAAAACAATTGCAGACTCCAACCACGGCTTTAAAAGTTGCCTTCACAAGTCTTATTTTCAATTAGTTGTAAAAATATTTTTAATTGCTTTCAAACACATGCTGGGGAGATGGTACCAGCATGCTCAATTTAACAGCCAGAGGCACCATGGTCTATTAATTTATTGTTCCCATGAATCTAGTTTAAAGTTATACCTTTGACTCAAACTAGCTAGTACCTGCAATTGGTCTCGGGATAAATGTTTGCATATGGATTGTTGGTTATTTGCATAAACCAATTAGTCTATGCAGTCTAATATACATATAAGATATATTGTATTTATTAAAAGCTGAAGTGTGAATAGCTTGCTGTGCAGGTTAATCTTTGAGTATAATTAAGAAGTAATCTCAGGGAGCAGAGGGTATTTGAGTCAATATGAGTCTTGCACAGAGTGAACTCAAGCCAGAGGCAACTTACTCAGTGATTATTCAATGTGAGGGAATTGCTTTTTGTGCTTAGAATGTGTTCTGCTTCACAACAGTTGCATTAAACAATGTAGATTTGTGCTGGAAGGAAATGGTTATTACTTTTCACAAACACAAGTCAATTAAAACATTTCGCAGGCCAGGAATACTCAGTGTTATTTCTAAGGCAGAATAAGTGAAGTGTTTAATGGCATTTCTTGAGAATATCCAATGGTTAAAATACAAGTGGTGTTGAGACAAGCTTTGCATTTACTGCTTTACTGTAATTATCTTTCTCTGCGCCCATGATGGCTCGTATTCCAAGTTACAAGACAAGTTACATATTCCACTTTAAGAATCACCTTTGGAGATAAGGTATGTAGAACATAGTGCCACACAAGAACAGGCACCCCAGCTCACAATGACCATTCCAAACATGATCCAAATTAAACTAATCCCTTCTGCTTGCACACAATCCATGGCCCTCTTTTCCCTACACACAAATGTGTCTATCTTATAGCCTCCATTATCATACCTGCTTCCATTACCACCTCTGACAGTGCATTCGAGCAACTATCGTCCTGGGTAAGAAACGGCCTATTGCTCTTTAGCTCCTCACAATATTGAACAGAATAGTCATATAAATTGATAGTGAGCAGTACAGTCTTAAATTACAGGAAGATATTGATCAGTCGGAAAAGTGGGCAGAGCAATGCATATGGAATTTAATTGTGGTAAGTGTGCGGTGATGTAGTTTGGGAGGACTAATAAAGAGTAGGACATGTGCAATGAATGGTAGGGCCTGAGGAAGTATTGAGGAATAGAGAGACGCTGGAGTACATGACTAATGATCCCTAAAGGTGACCGGAAGGTAGACAGTGTGATAAAGAAGGTGTATGGGCTGCAAACCTTCATTAGCAGGCACAGAATGTACGAGCAGATAGGTTTATGATACAATTTCATAAAATATTGCTTTTGGGTCAGCACACCACAATAATGCACTGGAGAGGTTGCAGAGGAGATTCATTTATGACTGAGTAGGTTGGGTTAACGTTCAAACTCATGGAAATAACGATGTGAGGGACTTCGATTCTGAGCTAATAGTTTGTGGCAAGTTGCTGAGGAAGTGTGATAGAGTGAGGATCCATCTATTTTCTCCTTTACAAAGATCAGCGTACAAATGTTGAGACACAGAACCTCCAAATATCCTGCAAATAACTTGCTTTTTTCTCATTTTCAGGCTGGAAACAGACAGTGAACATTAAGAACTGAGCGTCAAGGTGGCGCAGCGGTAGAGTTGTTGCCGTACAGCGCTTGCAGCGCCGGAGACCTGGGTCCGATCCCGACTACTGTCTGTACGGAGTTTGTACGTTCTCCCCATGATCACGTGGGTTTTCCCCAAGATCTTCGGTTTCCTCCCACACTCCAAAGACGTCCAGGTCTGTAGGTTAATTGGCTTGGTGTACGTGTAAATTGTTCCTAGTGTGTATAGGATAGTGTTAATGTGCAGGGATAGTTGGTCGATGCGGACTCAGTGGGCCGAAAGGCCTGTTTCCGTGCCGTAACTCTAAAAAAAAAGTGCATTGATGACCAGTAGATCTGAAACCTACCTACAATTGGGCCTTGTTCTTCCCTGCTACAATGCCTCCCAACATTCTCTCCACTACTTCAATTGCACATTGAACAACAGCGAAGTCCAGGAAAGGTAATCTGACGATGCACGCCAGGCGACTGGAGACTTGGCCAGGCATGCCGTGTGCTTTTCTTAATTTACATGAGCCAATGCTGATTGTTGAATAATTTGCTACTGAGTGAATCCAAGCTTCTTGATTGTCTGAGCTTTGTCTAATCTCCCACGAGAAATTGATTATTGTCATAGATAACTATGATGGACTCCTGTGAATTGTTTTGAAGGTACCTTTTAGGCATGGAAATTGTACTGGAGTGGTGAGTTTGGCAAGCACTGCCAACAATGTCTTGATAGGTTGTACATCTTCCAGACTCTATGCTCCCAATCCACTGTATGTTAGCCGCGAAGAAAATTAATGATTAAGAGGGCCAATCTAGAAAGTTGTTTGTCATTGGGTTGTCACACAAAAAGGTGAGTCAGGTTATTCCTTCACCTTGGTTAGGCTAAAATTCTGGGAATCCCTGCCTGGGAATGCTGAAGGGGACCTTCATCAGAAGGAGTCTGGTATTTCATGTTCACTACCACCTTCTCAATGGCAATCAAGTAGATGCATAACATATACTAGCCTTTCCAATGAGCCAAATGGCTTGATTCTAAGTATTTCTACCTGGACATACTTTTACTTTTGATGGGAAATGTAAGAAGATGTGAATGGACCAGTTGAGGGTAGATGGGTCTAGAACAATAGCAATTTTAACAAGAGAAAAGTGCACTAATGGTTCAGTGAGGCAAAAGTTGGACAAAACTTAATCTGAGAGGCGATTCTAAACTGGCAATCAAAAATGTTCACAAAGCTATGTTTCAAAAAAGGTCTTAAAAGGGAGAAACAGATGGGCAGGAATTTGATGTCAGTTGTAAATGAGCCAGGAACGAGTGCGAATCTTGAAGAAACAAATCTCAGATAAAAAGTACAACTCCTCGATTCCCCGTGAACTAGCAGCGACAAGACTGTGATTGCAGTTGGACAACATTACGCTCCAGTGTTTTCTAGACAATTCATGAATAAAATCTTCATGAATGGATTGACCAGCCTAGGATGTAGACCTACCACAAAGAGTCTGACCCAGCACAATTCGTGCTGACATCAAATATTTCCTAATAAAACGACATTAAATTACATCGAGTTTACGGCACAGAAACATGCTAACTAAGCCAACAGACTCATGTTGGTCATTTTACTCCATGTGAGTTTCCTCTTACCAATCTGCATCTAACTCCCATTAACATTGATTCTATTCAGTTCTCCTTCATCCACTTGTTTAACTCTTCCTTTACTTCCGAGAAGCTCTTAGCCTCAAATGAAATCATGTGATATTAAGTTCCACATCATATCAGTCTCCAGGCATTCATTATATAATCAGTAAAAATCTTTCCTAAAGATTGAGAGCGTCGATTTTAGTTTACTTATTGCCACTGCACTGAAACTTAATGGATCTTTCTAAATAATCCAATCAAAGAGATAAAATAATCTTTTAAACCACAATCCTCAGTGGGATTAAGGTCCTCACCTCATTTAATGATAAGGATTTTTTCCACCTCTTTTAAAAAATATGACTATGATGTGATTTGCCGACCTGTTTGTTGATTGAAAAGATTTCCAGTGGAGCGTAACAATAAATCTAACGATTCTTGATGAGACATAAACAGTTCTATCACTTGAACAATGCACAGCACAAGATTTACTGCACAATTTGGCTGGGCATTATAATATTTCATAGTTACCTCCAGCTATGGATTAAAGAAAGATTTATTAAAAATATTGAACACAAAAGAATGATGAATACTTAGAGTAATTCCCAGCAAGTAATTTTCATCACATGATTGCATTGGTCTGCATATTACAGAAAATTTGAAACATGGCATCTAAAGTGATGGCAAGAAATTTACATTATAAGGTGTCTTTTAAAACTTCACAGCTCATGACTGCTTTTGAAATGTAGTCCTTACTGTACTCTGGGTCAACACAACAATCAATTTGAACATGGTAAGTGCTATGAACAAGGATTATAGAAATGTCCAGTTAAACCATTGTGTTTATTGAAGGATTAATGTAACCCATGACTCTGTCTCTAACCCTGCATTATTTATTATCTTATGGTCTGTTGGTATTCTTGACAAGGCTTGCTTTCATTGCCTTCATATTACAGTGGACTACAATGATCGTTGTATTGTATTATCGAGTCTATTAAATCCCACATGGTGGGTAGGTGGGAATTTCCTCCCACTTTCCAAACACATGCAGGTTTGTAAGTTAATTGGCTTGTGTAAATCGTCCCTAGTGTGTAGGATAGAACTAGTGTAGAGGTGATCGTTAGTCAGCACAGACACAGAGGTCCGAAGAGCCTGTTTTTATGCTGTGTCTCTCAACTAAACTCAACAAAATTAAACTACTCCCAGTGATTAGCTGGAACGCTAGACTTCCATCTACAAAAATCAGGTGCCAAATCCTGGGAGGGGCCAGAATACACAACCTCCTGCCTGTAACTGCTAACGTCTGTATTTATAGAGTACTTATAATTGAGTAAAATATATCAAAGAAGAAGGTTTTCAAGGATAGCTTTCAAAAAATAAAGAAAAACATAGCTGAGATAATCCTTGAGTTTAAAACTTGGCCGATGAAAGCACAACTGCTAGAGATGCATCAATTAAAACCTGGAATGTTCAACAGAACGGAATAGGAGGACTACAGTTATCCTGAAAATCTGTCCAGTTGATGAGGTAACAGAGAGGGGAAAGGCCAGAGAAAGATTTGGGAATAAGGATGAGCATTTTAAAATCGAGGTACTGCTTAACGAGGATAAATTGGTGTAGCTGAATGTTTGGTGATCTTACACTTATTGAGTTATACACGGTGCCATGCCACAAGTGGGTTGGTTTACTCAACTTGAGAGATAGTTACATGTTTGATGAAGTTGCAGATGAGCTAAGTGAGGGGAAAGATGCTACAAAGTGAATAGGATAAGAAATTACTGCAGGTGAGTGCCATTGGCTAGAAATGAATAGGTAAGAATAGGTAAGAAAAGGATGCAATGGGTGCAGATCCATCCAGTTGGTCAATCAAAGGTAGGCCTTGGAGAATGACGGCTACATTAACTGTCAGAGGCTGCAAATGCATTAAAAAGTGTTGGAAGGAACTGCAGATGCTAGTTTACACCGAAAATAGACATAAAATGCTGCGGGAACTCAAGTGGGACAGCAGCATCTCTGAAGAGAAGGAATGGTCAAGGCCCTTCTTCAGACAAAAAGGTTGTTCTACAACCCGAGGCAGATTTGATATCTAATATAGACACCTAATGCTAGAGTAACTCAGCAGCCAGGCAGCATCTCTGGAGAAAATGGGTGATGTTTTAGGTCGGAACCATCTAATATATTGCAGGGCATCCTCGACATGTCATACCCCATTTAATCTAGCATTCAATTATACTGTGGGTATTATCAAGCCTCCTCAGGAAGGAAAATTAGGTGAATGTTCACTTTAGTCATAGCAGAGATAGCTTACAAAACAAATGTTAAAACTGTCCATTGACATCCCTGTTATATTGAGTTGAACTGCAATGCCAATATACTTAATGCTATTTGGGTAAGATATATACTTCAGGTTGGTACAAATTCCTCTGGCTAATGTAGTAAATTGTGAATATCATTCTTCGATTTGATCCCCTCCTGATTTTTACTTTTTTGGCATTGCATGATTATACATAGAAAGCCAATATTGTCAATATTAAAAAATCCACATTCTTTGATTTTAATGATCTACCCGTCATACCTGTCCTACAGGGGGCCATAAATCTCAATCTGAATATGGAAAGTGATATAAAAGGAATAACATATACATTCTAATCAATTCTGTTGGACATCTGAATATTTTGGCTAATGAATAAAAACATTTCTAAATTGGTCGGTTATTCCACTGTGTTTTATTTTCCACAAACATTCTCAAAGAGAAGGCCAGGACAATATACTTTGATTGGAACTCTACACTTTACCCAAATACCTCCTCATTATCTATTTGCCACAGTTAAAAATGGTTCCGCTACCGAGGGGATGAAAAGGAACAGTTGGACTAACAATTTCCAAGAAACAATTCCTGACACATCATAGGAAATGTGAAGTGTGAGTTTTGTCTCTGTAGGGAACAACCAAGATGGGAAACAACATTGATCTGGGATACAGATATATCAAGATCTAAAGCATCATACGGAAAATAAACATTTATTTTAAAGATTTGCCAGTCTTTTATTACGCCCTGTTTCGAGCAACTTTGTTCTAAAATATCTGCATGAGATTATTTCTTCTATTTTTGGCACTATTTTGATTTTCATTTTGAGGTTGTGTCTGTGTGCTACTTTTTTTTTCAGAAGAGAAGCACTCTTCCATTATTGATCTCCTGAATTCACAGCAGTCCCCAGGTACAGACTTCATCAATGATGGGAGGTGAAAAACTGTCAAGATGGTTATTTTCAAATGTCTTCACAACCAGTTTAAAGAGGCAACAGGAAAAGCTTCAAAAGGAGGGATAATCCACTCTACCAAGCGTCTCTGCATCCAGTGGAGATAATCCACTCTACCAAGTGTCTCTGCATCCAGTGGAGATAATCCACTCTACCATGCGTCTCTGCATCCAGTGGTCCCCTACTCTTCTTGTCGGAAAGAAACCAACATTGAAATTTAAGCCACATCTCCCATCAACTGCAGGAACATTCAAGAAATCTACAGGTTTTTGATTCTTCTACATTGTGAATTTGATACACTAAATTAACATGGGTCATAGAGTCATAGAGTGATGCAGTGTGGAAACAGGCCCTTCGGCCCAACTTTCCCACCCACACCGGCCAACATGTCCCAGCTACACTAATCCCACCTGCTCATATCCCTCCAAACCTGTCCTATCCATGTACCTGTCTAATTATTTCTTAAACATTGCGATAGTCCCTGCCTCAACTATCTCCACTGGCAGCTTGTTCCATTCACCCACCAACCTTTGTGTGAAAAAGTTACACCTCAGATTCCTATGAAATCTTTTCCCCCTTCTCCTTAAACCTATGTTCTGTGGTCCTCGATTCCTCTAGTCTGGGCAAGAGACTCGATGTACTCTGTGCATCTACCTGATCTCCTCCTCTCATGACTTTATACTCCTCTCTAAGATCACCCCTCAACCTCCTGCGCTCCAAGGAATAAAGTTCCAGCCTATTTAACCTATCCCTGTAGCTCAGACCCTCAAATCCTTGTAACATCCTCGTAAATCTTCGCTGTACCCTTTCCAGTTTGACAACAGGCTAACCAAAAGGATTTCACCACTTGATATAAGTCTCTAATTTGAGCTGGTGTCATTACACAGTGCTGTACACACTGCCATCAGCTTTGGTTGTGTCTATTTCATGCAGTATGGCTGCAGACCTGAAATAAGTATCTATTTATTGCAGAAACTGCTTTTTGGTTTGAAGGTAAATTATACAGCTCGGTAGAACACTAACTTTACAAAATGACTTGTTTCATCTAATGCTGTGGCAATGACTCATCAATATGATTTGTGTCTACCACCTGGTCTAACATAGCCCTGCCCTGTCACACTTTGGCATTTGATTTGTTCAAGCATAATTGTGCAATATTTCACCACTTCTGTTTTAAATTGATTTAAATAAGTTGTACCCATAAAATTCATCATTAACAATAATAAATAAATAAAATAGGTGATATACTCATGATAAAGAGTCAAACCTAGTTGCAATGGCAAGGATTTAGATGCAATAAAAATGCTTATTTGAATAATTTTATTCAGTATCACAATCCCAAAGCATTCATACATTATATATTTTCATTTACAATCTTTTTCATTTCCACCCTTCTGCTTTCCTACAAATTTTTCCCTCCACCTCTTTCCCACCACCGTGAAACATTTCCCTGCGATCCTTGAACTATTGGGCAATGCGTTCAGAGTATTTTATTTGCCTTCTTTAAACTAACCCTTATCAAGAAAAATCTATCAAGCAGTGATGAAGGCATATGGGATACTTACCTTAATCGGGCAGTATATTAAGTATAAGAGTCGGGAAGTCATAATGCAGTTTTCAGGACTTTGTTTAGGCTGCATTTTAAAGTATTGCATAAAGTATTGAGACTGCCCTATTACAAGAAAGATGTGGAGACTTTGGAATGGGTGCAGAGGAGGTTTACTAGATTGATAGCTAGATTAGCGCGTATTGGCTACAGGGAGAGGTTGGACAGACTTTCATTGTTTTCTCTGGAATGCCAGAGGTAGAAGGGAGACCTTATTGAAGCATATAACACCACGCGAGGCTTAGATAGGGTAGACAATCCAAACCTTTTTCCTAGAGTAAGAAGATCAAAGACTAGAGGGCATAGCTTTAAGGAGAGAGGGGCAAGGTTTAAAGGAGATTTACAGGACAATTTTTAGATAGGCACATACATATGCAGTCAATTAATTCATCATTCATCATTGAAACATAAGATTTTGCACGCGGGTGGGGGGGGGGGGGGGGGGGGAGAGTGATTGACAGGGTAATTGCCAAGGTGGAATCCAAAATATGTGGACATAGTTTCACTGTAAGGCATTGCCTGTTTAGAATAGAGGTGGAGAAGAATTCCTTCTCTCAGCAGCTTATGAATCTTTGGGATTCGCTTCTTCAGAGCGATGAGGAAACTGAACTATCGAACATATTTGAGGCTGCGATGGATTTTCTGGTCAATGAAGTGTCAGGTGTTGGAGGAAACTGCCTGGAAGTGAAGCTGAAGGCGAGGTCAGATCAGCCACGATCAGCCATGGAGGAGGGTTATTGTATTTCCCGACCAGAGGAAAAACCCTTCATGCACAAGAAATAACGTTCTGGAAGGGGAAGAGAAGCTGCAGAAGAATTTACAATTGGATAATTAAGTGTGTAATAATATTCCTTCCAAAGAAGGGGCGGCACGGTGGCGCAGCGGTAGAGTTGTTGCCTTACAGCGCCGGTGCCCCGGGTTCGATTCCGACTACAGGTCCTGTCTGTACGGAGTTTGTACGTTCTCCCCGTGACCTGCGTGGGTTTTCTCTGAGATCCTCGGCTTCCCTCCGCACTCCAAAGACGTAGAGGTTTGTAGGTTAATTGGCTTGGTGTAAATGTAAATTGTCCCTCGTGTGTGTAGGATAGTGTTAATGTGCGGGGATCGCTGGTCGGCGCGGACTCGGTGGGCCGAAGGGCCTGCTTCCGTGTTGTAGCTCTAAACCAAACTAAACTAAACTAAACTAAAATAGAGATGGCGCGACACTCAGGAAGTTCAAATCACAAGTCAATGCTGGCGGATGTGGAGCAGCAAGAACTCCGCCACTCTGATTCAATTCCTTCAGTACCAGATGGCAAAGGTGGTTTTCCTTACGCCGGATTGTCAACCTGTTGCACAACCAAACAAGCCTGATTGTATTCTCAGGCAACATTCATACACACGCCTTCTACCTGTAGTTACTGGATAGTAATGAAGACTGGAAGACTCGCTGATCTGCAGCTGTGGTGTGGTGTACATATTGACATTGTTACAAATAGTCAATATTAAACTGCATGACAGATACATTCAGGACCCATTCTGACATCCGGGAGAAACAGAACATGAACGTTGATTCGGGCAGTGTTGAGAGGGTCTTATAGAGTGATAGAGTGATACAGTGTGGAAACAGGCCCTTTGCCCCAAATGCCCACACCAACCAACAATGTCCCAGCTGCACTAGTCCCACTTGCCTGCGTTTGGCCCATATCCCTCCAAACCCGTCCTATCCATGTACCTGTCTAACTGTTTTTTAAACATTGGGATAGTCCCTGCCTCCCTGGATGCAGCTTGTTCTATGCACCCATCACCCTTTCTGTGAAAAAGTAACTCCTCAGATTTCTATTAAATCTTTTCCCCTTCACCATAAAACCTATGTCCTCTTGTCCTCGATTCCCCTACTCCGGGCAAGAGGCTCTGTGCATCTCCTCGATCTATTCCTCTCATGATTTTATACACCTGAATAAGATCACCCCTCATCCTCCTGCGCTCCAAGGAATAGAGTTCCAGCCGACTCAACCTCTCCCTCTAGTTCAGACCCTCGAGTCCTGGCAACATCCTCGTAAATCTCGAGACCCAAAACATCACCTGTTCCTTCCCTCCCGAGATGCTGCATGACCCTCTGAGTTACTCCAGCATTGTGTGTCTACGTTTCGGGTCAGAACCCTTCCTTAGACGTACCACAGCAAATAGTGCTCACTCATTTTTCACCTCATTTTACACCTGACAGAGCTTCAAACAGATTCCACCAACTACAAAGCCTTTTTGGGCAAAAACTGAGATCTGAAGGGAGTCCCAGGAATGCGAATTCCATTTTTATTGCACATTGCATTGAAGTGTGAAATTGATTACAAAGAGCAATTGGCACTTCCTGCCACTCATCGCATGTAGTTCAGCTCTGCAGCGTGGGAGCCTATGAGCATTGCAGGCTCACTCACATTTGCCTCCGGTCATGTGCCACTAACTTCAGTCCATGTGCAACCAGGCACTTTAGCGACATTGGTGGACGCCCACCGTTTTTTTCGCAGAGTGGAGGATTCTAAAACTAGAGGGCATATAAGGTGTGAGGGGAGAAATTTCAGAGGGACGTCAGGGGCAACTTTTTCGCTCAAAGGGTAATCCGCATCTGGAATGAGCTGCCTGGGGAATTGTATCCACTCTATCCGAGAGTGGATGTAAAGATGACTATTAGAATACATTTGGACAGATACTGCAGGTACAGCAGGCAGTGAAGAAAGCTAATGGCATGTTGGCCATAACGAGTGGATTTGAATATAGGAGCAAAGAGGTCCTTCGGCAGTTGTGCAGGGACCTGGTGAGACCGCACCTGGAGTATTGTGTGCAGTTTTGGTCTCCTAATTTGAGGAAGGACGTTCTTGCTATTGAGGCAGAGTAGCGTAGGTTCACGAGGTTAATCCAGTTAATCCCTGGCTACAGTGTGTGCCACGTACAAAATGCACTGCAGTTCCTCTGATAGTGCTGCCATCAAGCACAGCAAGGGCCAGGGACATAGAAACACTTGTGTACGAAGGAACTGCAGATGCTGGTTTACACCGTATAGTGCAGCATAGGTTCACTAGGTTAATTCCCGGAATGGCGGGACTGTCGTATGTTGAAAGGCTGGAGCAATTAGGCTTATATACACTGGAATTTAGAAGGATGAGGGGGGATCTTATTGAAACATATAAGATAATTAGGGGATTGGACACATTTGAGGCAGGAAACATGTTCCCAATGTTGGGGGAGTCCAGAACAAGGGGCCACAGTTTAAGAATAAGGGGTAGGCCATTTAGAACGGAGATGAGGAAGAACTTTTTCAGTCAGAGAGTGGTGAAGGTGTGGAATTCTCTGCCTCAGAAGACAGTGGAGGCCAGTTCGTTGGATGCGTTCAAGAGAGAGCTGGATAGAGCTCTTAAGGATAGCGGAGTGAGAGGGTATGGGGAGAAGGCAGGAACGGGGTACTGATTGAGAGTGATCAGCCATGATTGCATTGAATGGCGGTGCTGGCTCGAAGGGCTGAATGGCCTACTCCTGCACCTATTGTCTATTGTCTATTGTCTATAGTAACTCAGCAGGATCGGCAGCGTCTCTGGAGACAAGAAATGGGTGACGTTTCGGATCGATACCCTTCTTCAGACTGATGTCTGATGGTCACGCTTGGTGGTCAATCGATGCACGTCAGCGTCAGGGGAGAGGAAGTCTGAGAGATATGGAAGGGTAAGGTGTGAAACCAAGTGATCAAAGGGGACGATGATCATGGGAAATGCAGAATGGATCATTGTTAGCTCAGGGGAAGGGGATAACTAAAGGCATACATTCAGTGGAATTTAATCAGTGAAATTAGTCGGAGAACTAGGATGGGGGAGGGATGGAGTGAGAGGGAAAGCAAGCATTACTTGAAGTTAGAGAAGTCAATATTCAAACTGCTGGGGTGTAAGCTGCCCTAGCGAAATGTGGCCTTACCCTGGCAGTGGAGGAGGCCCAGGACAGAAAGGTCAGTGCAGGAATGGGAGGGGGTGGGGGTTAAAGTGTTTAGCAACTGGAAGATCACGTAGGCCTAGGCAAACTGAGTGGAGGTGTTCAGTGAAACGATCGCTGAGCCAGCGCTTGGTCTTGGTGATATATTTAGGAGTAGAAACACTTGCCTAGTAAGTTACACAGCAAAGCAATTTTGAAATATATGGTCGTTCCTTCATTGTCCCTGTGGCACAGTTCTGTAGCTCCCTACCGTGTGGGAATACCATTAGCAGAAAGACTACCGCATCTCAAGAAAGTAGCTCCCTACCACCTTCCCAAGGGCAATTAGGAATGGGCAATAAAAACAGTGGCACAAAGAACTGCAGAGGCTGGAACCTTGAGCAAAACACAAAGTGCTGGAGTAACTCAGTGGGTCAGGCAGCATCTCTGACGGAATGGACAAGTGACGTTTTGGGTCAAGTCCATGTAAAAACTGGTGTTCTTGAAAAATGAAAAAGATACTGAATGACACAGAGAAATACTCTTGGCTTATATGGATTTTTACCTGGTAGTGCAAAAAATGCACACTCACAACTGAAATGTGCATTGCACATATACACCAATCAGCCAAAACATTATGACCACTGACAGGCGACGTGAATAACATTGATTATCTTGTTACAATGGCACCTGTCAAGGGGTGGGATATATTAGGCAGCAAATGAGCAGTCAGTTCTTGAAGTTGACGTGTTGGATGCAGGAGAAATGGGCAGGAGTAAAGACCTGAGCGACTTTGACAAGGGCAAAATTGTTATGGCCAGATGACTGGGTCAGAGCATCTCTGAAATGGCAAGGCTTGTGGGGTGCTCCCGGTCAGCACTGGTGAGTACCTACCGACAGTGGTCCGAGGAGGGACAAACCACAAACCGGCGACAGGGTTATGGGCGCCCAAGGCTCATCGATGCGCGAGGGCAACGAAGGCTATCCCGTCTGGTCTGAATCGACAGAAGGTCTACTGTGGCACAAGTCACAGAAAAGTTTAATGGTGGTCACGGGAGGAATGTGTCACAATACACAGTGCATCGCACCCTGCTGCATATGGGGCTGCACACGGAGGACCAACAGCGTATTAGGCATGTGGTCATAATGTTTTGGCTCATCAGGTCATAATGTTTTGGCTAATCCAGTTTGGCCTTGCTCACATTCCATGGTATTTTAAATGCTGAGGCTATGGAGTGCAGTCTGTGCTGCAAATGTAACCAAAACCACAGCAACAGTGAAGGACAGAATCAGGCTGTGTATTATACAACTGAACGTGTTTGTGTAAAACAGAAATTGAATATAATTGCTCCTTCCCCTTGGAAACAGCACAGCTCCAAGCTATTTCACATTGAAGCTGGCAATTCATTCCTGAATCTTCAACACCCTGACCTCCTCACATACCGCACCATTCTGTAGCTGCATCGGGAAATTTCAGTCAATTAGAAGGTGCTTTCCTTTCATACAACAAATGCATTTTCCAAAACCACAGCTATTTCATTTTGGAGATCTCTCATATGAAGTGAATTGGTCTCATCATGCTGGTTAATAGCAACAGTCATGTTTTGTAAATTTCTCTTGGACTAATTACATGGTAATTAACGGTAATCACCACCTTTAGTCATTTCCATCATCAGCTACCAAGTAATTGGCAATAGATCAAATAGTTATACTTAGAACTAAACAAGGCAGCAAAGCAGCCATAGGTTTAGTTGCAGGGAGGTTAACTGAGAAGGTCAATTAATTGGTGTAGGAAGAAGGGTCTCGACCCGAAATGTCACCCATTCCTTCTCTCCTGAGATGCTGCCTGACCCGTTGAGTTACTCCAACATTTTGTGTCTACAGTCAATTAATTGGGTTTGTACTGTAGACGTTGCTAGTCCTTCTGCTGGTTAGTATTAAGATCTCCATTTTCATGGCAGGCATTACTGTCCCTGGAGATTATCCTGTCCGCAAAACTGACAAGGAATATCCTCTGCTTCTGTCATCCGTGAAGTGAAGACCGGTACAACAGATCTGATGACAGCATCTTTGGAGAGTTTACTAATTGAGTCTGATCACTATCTCCAGATTCCAATTGATTAGTTCTTTGGAGCTGGTTTGCAGAGTGTCTACAGAAATGCAGTAGGAGCTTCAATCCTTGTGTCACAGTGCCAGACTGTCATTTGATGCGGGAACTATTTGACTTTCATGTAACCCCCCCCTGGGGCTGCAGTTCACTCTCAGCATGACAGGCTTCCTTCCTAATCTAGCCTTAATGAGCACTAGTGCAGCCTGAAGTTGGCGAAAGAGAGTTTGTGGGGTTGAACTCGAGGAGAAAACTCCAACTGATATCTCTGTGCACTACTGAGGGAGTGCTGCAATGTCTAAAGTCTTTCTCTTGAAATGATCAATTAATTATATTCTGGGTTGGTGTAAAAATATTTCACTCTGCATCAAACTAAATAGTTATTCCAAAGCTAAAGCTTTTCAAAAATAACAGATTTGGTGGCTAAATACTAAAGGTTCTCACCTGAAATGTCTCGACCTGAAACATCACCTATTCCTTTTCTCCAGAGATGCTGCCTGACTCCAGCATTTTGTGTCTATCTTATCTTTAGTGACTAGTTCATTGTTGTTTCAAGAGACTTTAGTTGCTAAGTTGTAGCACTTGTATATGATTCATAGTCTTTCAAGTGCTATCGAACATTCTGTGGTCATGAAAAAGCATCATATAAATGCATATTTCTTACAGATGAGTGCCTGGTTAAATATCATTATGATCAAGGTTAAATTATATTTGCAGGATTTTCATAATCCACGCCGTGAAGTTTTAGCCCATAAAGCATTCTTTATTTCAGGTTTACAGCATCTGCTGATTTATTTTTTGATTTTCAAAGCATTTTGATTACCTATCTTTTTTCTATTAATTCATTTCCGGGTTGTGCATATCAATAAATGTCCCTTGACATGGTGGCGACGTGATGATTTCTTGAACCATTGTAGTCTTTCCATTGAAGGTACATCTATAAACCTCTTCCTGAGAGAGGTCCACTATATAGACCCAACAATATTGTAAGCATCATAATATATTTCCAAGTCAGGATGGTGTGTAACATAGTCAAGTCAAGTCAAGTCAATTTTATTTGTATAGCACATTTAAAAACAACCCACGTTGACCAAAGTGCTGTACATCAGTTCAGGTACCAAGAAACGAACATACAATGGCACAAACAGTTCACAGCACCCCTTCAGAGGGCCTCAAACGCTAGGGAGTAGAAAGAAGGTTTTGAGCCTGGACTTAAAGGAGTCGATGGAGGGGGCAGTTCTGATGGGGAGAGGGATGCTGTTCCACAGTCTCGGAGCTGCAACCGCAAAAGCGTGGTCACCCCTGAGCTTAAGGCTAGACCGCTGGATAGTTAGTAGCCCCAAATCGGCCGACCTGAGGGTCCTGGAGATAGAGTGGTGGGTTAGAAGATTTTTGATATAGGGGAGGGGGCAAGCCCGTTTAGGGCTTTGTATGTGAATAGGAGGAGCTTGAAGTTGATTCTGTACCATACTGGGAGCCAGTGGAGAGAGGCCAGAATCGGGGTGATGTGGTCCCTTTTACGGGTACCCGTCAGGAGTCTCGCTGCGGCGTTTTGGACCAATTGCAGGCGGGACAAGGATGATTGGCTGATCCCAGTGGAGGTGGACACAAAAAGCTGGAGTAACTCAGCGGGTCAGGCAGCATCTCTGGAGAGAAGGAATGGGTGACGTTTCAGGTCGAGATCCTTCTTCAGTGGAGGTGCTGGTACAGTGTGTTCACTGCTTGTGGCTTTCTGGTGGAGGTCACCAATTTTGTAAGTGCTGCTGAGATAGGCAGGGCAAGTAATGCAGTCATTTAACACACAGTTCACAAAGCAGCCATTGTGGAAGTAGGTCTATACCATTGAACGTGCTCCATGCACCCTGATTCCCATCTTGTTTCTGCTCGTGCAATCAGTATGTCCTGCTTTTCATCTCTCCTACTTGTGCTTAGCTCATCTCTGCTGAAAAACATCAAATGTTTCCTCTAATTCATTTTCTGTGAATGCCTTTGTTTATTAGCAGTAGGGGTATCAGAGATATGAACACGATCATAGTCATACAGCGCAGAAACAGAACCTCTGCCCACACATCCATGCTGACTAAGATGCCACATCTAAACTAGTCTAATTAATCAGGTTAATTTACAAGACTAAATCACACAAGGCCATGAGGTTACACATTGACATTTCTTGGGGTATTCTCCAGGAGCCCAGTGGAACTGCTGAGTATAATGCTTTATTGAAGGTATCACAAAA
Source organism: Rhinoraja longicauda (assembly GCF_053455715.1). Classification (NCBI taxonomy): domain Eukaryota; kingdom Metazoa; phylum Chordata; class Chondrichthyes; order Rajiformes; family Arhynchobatidae; genus Rhinoraja; species Rhinoraja longicauda. The sequence goes on from NC_135958.1 coordinate 49,225,315, forward strand.
TGCTGGAGTATCTCAGCAAGTCAGGCAGCATCTAGGAGAGAGGGAATGGGTGACGTTTTGGGTCGAGACCCTTCTTCAGACCCTCGACCCGAAACGTCACCCATTCCCTCTCTCCTTGATGCTGCCTGACCTGCTGAGTTTCTCCAGCATTTTGTGATACCTTCAATTTGTACCAGCATCTGCAGTTATTTCCCTACATAATGCTTTATTGAGATCACCATTAATTAAGGACTGAATTTATATCTTCTGAGACTCTATGACTAAATAGCAAACGACTCTGCGCATTTACATACAACATCCTTTGGTCTAATTTGGTAAATTAGTATAAAATATAGGGTTTCCACAATTTGTAAAATAATCACCTAACTGTTAAATTAAATGTTGTACATCAAAGAAGCTGGATAAAAGGGATATTAAGTGTACTTTGTGATTCCTGTGGGCAGTAGATGAGACTATTTGTTATCGAGGTGAATGGATTCATAAACCAATGAGTCAATGTTATAGCAATTATACATAACAAGAAAGATTGAGAAAGGTTTGCAAAATGGAAGCTTGTCAATTGATATACATCATGAGGAATTTTCACATGGATAATTTATTTTAGCTAAATTAATGAATAATGACATTTGTTAATGGGCAGTGGATTCATAGGGGCTTTGTAAAAATTTGATAATTAAGTCTAATAGATAGTTCCAAGTTTTTTTTGAGTAGGTATTCCTAAGCATGAAATATTGCCGTGACTTTACTAAACCTGAATACTTGCTTCACCATCTTATCTGACACCATTTTGTCTCCATTTCTTCTCTAGCCTTTGTCCAACCATCTGCGAATCAAACTCTCTTGCTGTGTATCCATCTATCCGCTTTCCGAGCCCCCACTCCCTCATCTTTACTGTGGACGTCCAGTCACTCTACACCTCCATCCCCCACAAGGAAGGCCTTAAAGCCTTCCGTTTCCTTCTTGACCGCAGAACCATCCAATTTCCCTCTACTAACTTTCTACTCTGCCTAGCCGAGCTGGTCCTCACCCTCAACAACTTCTCCTTTGACTCCTCCAACTTCCTCCAAATCCAGGGCGTAGCTATGGCCACCCGCATGGGCCCCAGCTATGCCTGCCTCTTTGTAGGGTACGTTGAACAATACCTGTTCCAGGCGTACACTGGCCCTGTCCCCGAACTCTATCTCCGTTACATTGATGACTGCATCGGTGCTACCTTCTGCACCCATGCAGAACACATGTACTTCATCAACTTCACCACTAATTTTCATCCTGCACTCAAATTTACTTGGACCATCTCCGACACCTCCCTCCCCTTCCTTGATCTCACCGTCTCCATCACAGGAAATAGACTATTGACTCACGTCTATTACAAATCCACTGACTCCTACAAATTGTTCCATATATTCGCCGTATATGCGCCCAAGATGAGGTCTTCCAAACCAGGGCATCAGAGATGTCCTCATTCTTTAGGGAATGGGGGTTCCCCTCTCCCATCATAGATGAGGCCTTCACTCATGTCTCCTTGGTACACCTCAGCTCCGCCCTTGCTCCCCCTCCCCCATCGCAACAGAGACAGATTCCCCCAGTCCTCACCTTCCACCCCATCAGCCGTCGCATGCAACATATAATCTGCCAAAATTTACGTCACCTCCAACGGGATCCCACCACTAGCCATGTTTTCCCATCGCTACCACTTTCCGCCTTCCGCAGAGACCGTTCCCTCTGCAACTCCCTGGTTAACTCATCCCTTCCCACCAAAACCACCCCCTCCCCTAAACGGGCTTGCCCCCCCCCCCTATATCAAAAATCATCTAACCCACCACTCTATTTCCAGGTCCCTCAGGTCGGCCGACTTGGGGCTACTGACTATCCCTTAGGCTTAAGCTTTTGCGGTTGCGGCTCCTAGACTGTGGAACAGCATCCCTCTCCCCATCAGAACCGCCCCCTCCATCGACTCCTTTACGTCCAGGCTCAAAACCTATTTCTACTCCCTAGCATTTTAGGCCCTCTGAGGGGGCGCTGTGAACTGTTTATGTATGTGCTGTTATGTTTGTGTGCCATTGTATGTTCGTTCTTAGTACCTGAACTGATGCACAACACTTTGGTCAACGTGGGTTGTTTTTAAATGTGCTATACAAATAAAATTGACTTGACTTGACTCCCCAGGTACCTTCCCCAGCAACCGCAGGAGATGCAACACCTGTCCCTATACCTCCCCCCTCGACTCTGGCCAGAGACCCAGACAGTCCTTTCAGGTGAGGCAGAGGTTCACTTGCACCTCCTCCAACCTCATCTACTGTATCCGTTGTTCAAGATGTGGACACTTATACATCGGCGAGACCAAGCGCAGGCTCGGCGATCGCTTCGCTGAACACCTGAGCTCAGTCCGCATTGACCAAACTGATCTCCCGGTGGCCGAGCACTTCAACTCCCCCTCCCATTCCCAGTCTGACATTTCTGTCATGGGCCTCCTCCAGTGCCATAGTGAGGCCCACCGGAAATTGGAGGAACAGCACCTCATATTTCGCCTGGGCAGTTTGCAGCCCAGTGGTATGAATATTGATTTCTCCAACTTTAGATAGTTCCTCTGTCCCTCTCTTCCCCTCCTCCTTCCAAGATCTCCCTCTATCTTCCTGTCTCCACCTATATCCTTCCTTTGTCCCACCCCCCTGACATCAGTCTGAAGAAGGGTCTCGGCCCGAAACGTCACCCATTCCTTCTCTCCCGAGATGCTGCCTGACCTGCTGAGTTACTCCAGCATTTTGTGAATAAAATGTTCTCCTGGTTGCTGGACACTTCGATTCTCCTTCCCATTCCTACAAAGACCTTTCTGTCCTCGGTCTCCTCCATTGTCAGAGTGAGGCTAAATGCAAATTGGAGGAACAGGATCTCATATTTTGCTTGGGCAGATTGTAGCCCAGTGGTGTGAATATTGATTTCTCTCACATCAGGTAGCCCCGGCATTCTCTCTCTCTCTCTATCCCTCCCCCACACAAGTCACACTAGCTTGTCATTTTCACCCTGCAAACAGCTAACAGCCTGTTTTCTTTATCATTGTTACTTTTTTGCATATCTTTCATTCATTGTTCTTTATCTCTCCACATCACCGTCTATATCTCTCGTTTCCCTTATCCCTAACCAGTCTGAAGAAGGGTCTTGACCCGAAATGTCACCCATTCCTTCTCTCTAGAGATGTTGCCTGTTCCGCTGAGTTATTCCAGCTTTTTGTGTCCATCTATCATTTGCCTTGTCCCACCACCACCTCGTGTCCAGCTTTAACCCCCCCCCCCCCAGTACAATCAGTCTGAAGAAGGATCCCAACTCAAAATGTCACCTGTCCATTCTCTCTGCAGATGCTGCCTGACCCAGTGAGTTACTCCAGCACTTTGTGTTTCATTCTAAATACACAGACTGTGACAAAACATCTCTCAGTGAATCACTTAACACGCATCCAATTGAAGGAGTCCATAATCGCTGGATAATTCAGTGCCTTAGAAAGCTGCACATGGGTTTTTGTATTCAATTGACTGGCAGGTTGAGTGAGTATGCATCAAATTGTTTATTGTAAAACTTTTTTAATGTTTGCAGTTGTATCTTGGTGGAAATAATATTGTTGATCAGCTGCGATCAACTCACTCTTCTCCCCTCGCCCATCAGGCTAAAGGTATAGAAGTATGAAAACGCACTCCTCCAGATTCAAGGATGGTTTCTTCCCGGCTACCATCAGGCGACTGAACCATCCGACCAGCAACTAGAGAGCGGTCCAGAGCTACTACCTACCTCAGACTATCTTTGATCAGACTTTACTGGACTTTGGCTTGATCTAAACACTATTCACGTTATTCCCTTTATCATGAATCTGTTCACTGTGGATGGCTCGATTGTAATCCTGTATGGCCTGTCTGCTGACTGGTTAGCACACAACAAAAGCTTTTCACTGTACCTCGGTACACTTGACAATAAACATTATGGGCGGCACGGTGGTGCAGCGGTAGAGTTGCTGCCTTACAGCGAATGCAGCGCCGGAGACTCAGGTTCGATCCTGACTACGGGTGCTGTCTGTACGGAGTTTGTACGTTCTCCCCGTGACCTGCGTGGGTTTTCTCCGAGATCTTCGGTTTCCTCCCACACTCCAAAGACGTACAGGTTTGTAGGTTAATTGGCTGGGCAAATGTAAAAATTGTCCCTAGTGGGTGTAGGGTAGTGTTAGTGTGCTGGGATCGCTGGGCGGCGCGGACCTGGTGGGCCGAATGGCCTGTTTCTGCACTGTATCTCTAAATCTAATCTAAAAACTAAACTCACATGATGTTGAGTAGTAGAACAACATCAGAAAATTTAGGATGGATCATGGGAAGATGATCAGGTCTGGCCAGTCTCTACATTTGTGAAGCATTTATTAAAACAATGGACACAGAGGCTTCATTTGTTTGGTGTCGTGTTCATCTGCAACAAAATCACCAATGATGATTTTCTAGTTTAAATCCATACATTCCACTGGATTCTTAACTATTTAATTACTACTCCAATTAATGTATTGTTGGTTGGTTAATTAGATGAAAACTTTGATTTGGTTTACACAAAAACAACATAAAATACGTTTTTAGGTTGTGCCTGTATTTATCACCTTGAAAGTGTTGGTTGTACTTCCGAAGGCATTTTGAAATATGAAAGATATTATTTTTAAATGGAAAATAAATCTTTTTATTCTGCTTATTGCTAATCTGAAACTTAACTAGCCAACTTTAGAACAGATCAAAGATCATGCATTGATAAGGTATCTTGCTATAGAATCGCATAACTTGGAAACTGTCCATTCTGCCTACTGAGTCCACACTGCCCATCAAGCATGTATTTGCACTAATCCCCCGTTATTCTCTGCACCTTCTCATCCACTAACCCCAGATTCTACCATTCACCCACACAACAGGGATCATTTGCAGAAAGGCAAACGCAATGCTCGCATTTATTTCGAGAGCATTAGAATATACAAAGCAAGGATACAATGCTGAGGCTTTATAAGGCACTGGCCAGGTCACATTTGGAATATAGTGAGCAGTTTTTGACCCCATGTCTGAGGAAGGATGTGCTGGCATTGGGGAGGGTCCAGGGGAGGTTTATGAGAATGATTTAGTTTAGTTTTAATTTAGAGATACAACAGGCCCTCAGCCCATCGAGTCCTTACCAAACACTGGTTCTATTGTACCCACCAGCACAATCTGCAGAAGTCAATTAACCTACCAACCTGTAAAGAACGATCCAGGGGATGAATGGGTTAAGGTATGAGGATCGGTTGAAGGCTCAGGGCCTGTGATCACTGGAGTTTAGTAGGATGAGGGGGGAATTTCATTGAAACCTACCAAATAATGAAAGGCCTCGGTAGAGTGGGTGTGAAGAGGATGTTTCCAGTTGTGGATTAGAGGGCACAACCTCAGAATAAAAGGACACAATTTCGGAATGGAGATGTGGAGGGGTTTCTTTAGCAAGACGGTGAGGAATCTGTGGAATTCATTACCACAAAAGGCAGTGGAGGCCTAGTCATTGAGTATTATTAAAGTGGAGATTGACTCATTGGGTATGAGTAAAGTGGAGGTTCTTGATTAGTAAGGACATCAGAAGTTACAGGGAGAATAGGATTGAGCGGGGAAAAATAGATCAGTGATGTACCAAATGGCTGACTCAACGGGCCGAATGGCCTAATTCTGCTCCTCTGTCTTATGTCTGTCAAATAGCCAATTAACCAGCCAGCCCTCATGTCTTTGGGATCTGAGAAGGAACTGGAGGTTACCCATATCATCACCGGGTGAATGTACAAACTTCACACAGGCAGAGCTGGAGGTCAGAACTGAACCTGGTTCACTGGAACTGTAAGAAGCAGCTTTGGCAGTCGTGTCACTGTGCAACAATGCAGAATATGTTGGGGAAGATTAACCCGAACACGTTTCATTTGAATGAGAAGTGAAATAGTTCAATCCGAAACTAGGATCCTAACTGTAAACTACGGAGACTCTGAAGTAATTGGGAGAGAGCTGACTGTCACAGAACAATGGAGCATTACAGATAGGCAGAGCAGTGGACATCCAGCCTGCTTGCCAATGGCTAACTTTCCACGAATGGATGGAGGAACTGTTGTAATTTATTTTCTGGTGCAAAACCGCAAACAGAAAAGAAACACCACCATGGGTAACACAAGACCTAAGGATAGTATTAGAAGCAAAGTAACCAGAGAGCATTCCACAACCACTATCTGCCTCATTAAGGACCCTCAGACTACCTTTGATCGAACTTTACTGGCTTTACCTTGCACTAAACGTTATTCCCTTATCATGTATCTGCACGCTGCAAATGGCTCGATTGTAATCATGTATTGTCTTTCCGCTGGCTGGTTTGCACACACCTAAAGATTTTCACTGTACCTCAGTACAAGTGACAATAAACTAAACTGAAAGGGAAGTTATATAAAGTTTCCAGAAAAAGTAGCCAACTTTTGCATGTCTCTCATTCATTTGTTCTATATCTCTCTATATCATTGTCTCTATCTTTTGATTCCTTTCCCCAGACTCTCAGTCTGAACAAGGGTCTCGGCCCACATAGAAAAATAGAATATAGGTGCAGGAGGAGGTCATTTGGCCCTTCGAGCCAGCACCGCCATTCATTTTGATCATGGCTGATAACCCACAATCAGTAACCCATGCCTGCCTTCTCCCCATATCTCTTGATTCCACTAGCCCCTAGAGCTCTATCTAACACTCTTTTAAATTCATCCAGTGAATTGGCCTCCACTGCCTTCTGTGGCAGAGAATTTCACAAATTCACAACTCTCTGGGTGAAAAGGTATTTTCTCACCTCAGTTATAAATGACCTCCCCTTTATTCTTAGACTGTGGCCCCTGGATCTGGACTCCCCTAACATTGGGAACAGTTTTCCTGCATCTAGCTTGTCCACTCCTTTCATAATTTTATATGTCTCTATAAGATCCCCTCTCATCCTTCTAAACTCCAGTGAATACAAGCCCAGTCTTTCCAATCTTTCCTCATATGACAGTCCCGCCATCCCGGGGATTAACCTCATGAACGTACACTGCACTGCCCCAATTACAAGGACGTCCTTCCTCAAATTAGGAGACCAAAACTGCACACAATACTACACATGTGGTCTCACAAGGGCCCTCTACAACTGCAGAAGGACCTCATTACTCCTATACTCAAATCCTCTCCTTATGAAGGCCAACCTGCCATTAGCTTTCTCCACTTCCTGCTTTACCTGCACGCCAACTTTCAGTGATTGGTGTACAAGGACACTCAGGTCTCGCTGCACTTCCCCCTTACCTAATCTGACACCATTGAGAAAATAATCTGCCTCCTTGTTTTTGCCGCCAAAGTGGATAACCTCACATTTATCTATATTATACTGCATCTGCCCACTCACTCAATCTATCAAAGTCACCCTGCAACCTCCTAACATCCTCTTCGCAGTTCACACTTCTCCCTACTTTGTGTCATCTGCAAACTTGCTAGTGTTACTTCTAATTCCATCATCCAAATCATTAATATCTATTGTAAATAGTTGCGGCCCCAGCACCGAGCCTTGCGGCACTCCACTCACCACTGCCTGCCATTCTGAAAAGGACCCATTTATTCCTACACTTTGCTTCCTGTCTGCCAACCAATTCTCTATCCATGTCAATACCCTACCCCCAATACCATGTGCTCTAATTTTGCTCACCAATCTCCCGTGTGGGACCTTATCAAAGGCTTTCTGAAAGTCTAGATACACTACATCCACTGGCTCTCCTTCATCTGTTTTACTTGTCACATCCTCAAAAAATCCCAGAAGATTAGTCAAGCATGATTTCCCTTTCATAAATCCATGCTGACTTGGACCAATCCTTTTACTGCTATCCAAATGTGGTGTTTAATCTCTTTAATAATTGATTCCAGCATCTTCCCCACCACGGATGTCAGGCTAACTGGTCTGAAATTTTCTGTTTTCCCTCTCGCTTCTTTCTTGAAAAGTGGGATAACGCTAGCTACCCTCCAATCCACAGGAACTGATCCTGAATCTATAGAACATTGGAAAATGATCACCAATGCGTCCACAATTTCTAGAGCCACCTCCTTAAGCACCCTGGGATGCAGACCATCATGCCCTAGGGATTTATCATCCTTCAGTCCCATCAGTCCACCCAATACTATTTCTCGCCTAATACAAATTTCTTTCAGTTTCCTCTGTCTCCCTAGATCCTCTGTCATCTAGTACATCTGGGAGATTGTTTGTGTCTTTCTTAGTGAAGACAGAACCTGTTCAACTCTTCTGCCATTTCCTTATTACCCATAATAATTTCACCTGTTTCTGCCTTCAAGGGACCCACATTTGCCTTTACTAATCTTTTTCTCTTAACATACCTAAAGAAGCTTTTACTATCCTTCTTTATATTCTTGGCCAGCTTAACCTCGTACTTCATCTTTTCACCCTGTATTGCCCTTTTTGTTACCTTCTGTTGTCCTTTGAAATTTTCCCAATCCTCTGGCTTCCTGCTACTCTTTGCTATGTTATATATCTTTTAGTTTTATTCCACACCTAACTTCCCTTGTCAGCCATGGTTGCCTCTTGCTCCCCTTAGAATCTTTCTTCCTCTTTGGAATGAAATGATCCTGCATCTTCTGGATAATGCCCAGAAATTCCTGCCATTGCTGTTCCACCATCATTCCTGCTAGGATCCCTTTCCAGTCGACCTTGGCCAGCTCCTCTCTCATGCCTTCATAGTCCCCTTTGTTCAACTGCAACACTGACAATTCTGATTTAACCTTCTCCCTCTCAAATTGCGGATTAAAACTAATCATATCATGGTCACAAACTCCTAACAGTTCCTTTACCTTGGGTTCCCTTATTAAATCTGGTTCATTGGACATCATTAAATCCAGAATTACCTTCTCTCTGGTAGGCTCTAGTACAAGCTGCTCTAAGAATCCATCTCAGAGTCACTCTACAAACTCCCTTTCTCGGGGTCCAGAACCAACCTGATTTTCCCCGTCTGCCTGCATATTGAAATCTACCATAACCACAGTGGTATTACCTTTGTTACATGCCAATTGTAACTCCTGCTGCAACTTACACCCTATATCCAGTCTACTATTTGGGGGCCTGTAGATAACTCCCATTAGTATCTTTTTACCTTTACAATTCCTCAACTCTATCCTCAGCGATTCTACATCATCAGTCCCTATGTCACCCCTCGCAAGGGACTGAATTTCATCCCTCACCAAAAGAGCTAGCCCACCTCTTCTGCCCAACTGCCCATCTGACCCAAAGCGTTACCTATTCCTTTTCTCCGGAGATGCTGTCTGACCCGTTGAGTTACTCCAGCTTTTTGTGTCTATGCTCGTAGCCTACCTAAGGATTTGGTACAGATTAGAATTTAGCAACAAAAACGATGATTCTTTCTTCACGGAAGAGGACACAAACAATTTACCGGAATGCCAAGGAACTAAGAACCTAATGAAAAGAAAGAATTAAAGGAAATTAGCATCAGTGAAAAATAATGGGACTGAAAGCTTCTAAATCCCCAGGGCTTGAAAACTGCATTGAAAAAGGAAGCCATGGAAATAACATTGCCATCTTCCAGACCACATGGATTCTGGAATGGCTCCTATACACTGGAGGATGGGAAATGCAACCCCACTATTTAAAAAAGGAAGGAGAGTAAAAAAGAGGGAATGCAGGTCAGTTGATCAAACACCAGTAGTCGGAGTATTAGACAGGCTCTGATAACCAAACACTTAGAAAATATGAAAAGGCTTACACAAAATGTCAACATGGATTTCTGAAAGGAAAATCATGTTTGACAAACTTATTAATGTGTTTGGAGGATGTAACGGGTAGAATGGATAAGGGAGTTGCTGCATTTCAATTCTCAAACGGCCTTCGATAAAACTGCAGGTAAGAGTTCAGTCGTGTATTACTGGAATCAGAGCTGGGAACCCAGCTGTTCATGAAATATATTAATGATTTAGACAAGGGAATGAAATGCAATACTGTATCTTCAAGTTTACAAAGAACACCATGCTGGGTGTGAGGGTGAACTTTGAGGAGGAAGCAGGGAAACATCGGCGCGGTGGCGCAGCGGTAGAGTTGCTGCCTTACAGACCCGGGTTCGATCCCAACTACGGGTGCTGTCTGTACGGAGTTTGTACGTTCTCCCCGTGACCGCGTGGGTTTTCTCCGAGATTTTTGGTTTCCTCCCACACTCCAAAGCAGTACAGGCATGTAGGTTAATTGGCTTGGTAAAAGTGTAAATTGTCCCTAGTGTGTGTAGGATGGTGTTAATGTGTGGGGATTGCTGGTCAGTGCGGACTTGGTGGGCCAAAGGGCCTGTTTCCCCACTGTATCTCTGAAACTAAAAACCAAAAGAAACCTTGTGGGTTGATTGAACAGATGGAGGGAGTGGGCGATTACATGGTTGACGTACTTTACAACAATAATAGGAAACAGATTGGTATCTGAAAGGCAATAGATTGGAAAAGGGGGAGCTGCAGTGAGAACTGAATGTCCTTGTTCACCATATGACAAAGGAAAGCTTGCAGGTGCAATAGGAGATGAGGAAAGCAATTGGGGTCTCGACCTGAAACGTCACCCATTCCTTCTCTCCAAAGATGCTGCCTGACCCGCTGAGTTACTACAGCATTTTGTGTCTATCTTCGGTTTAAACCAGCATCTGCATTTCCTTCCTACACAAGGCAATTTATTAGTCAGCTGTCACAGTGAGTGGCTTTGAGTGTGGTAGTAGGGATGCCATGCTGAAATCTTACTGTTTTAGTCTCCCTGCCTGAGCATAGATGTTCTTATCAGAAAAGGGATTCATGAAAGCTTCACTGGTCTTCTCTCTGACGGGGCAGGGTTGTCATATGAGATTGGGTCCATTAGGCCAATGTGCATTATAGTTGGAAAGAATGAGTGGAGACGTAATTAAAGAGTACAAAATGTTGTTGGTTTGACAGGCTGAATGCAGAGGTGATGGTTCCCATGGACAGAGGGTCCAGAATCAGGTATCATGGTCTCAGGACATGGCGAAAGACATTTTTGACCTAGATGAGCAGAAATGTCTTGGCTTGAAGTCTGGGTGAACCTATGCAGTTCTCTACTATAGAAGCCAGTGGAATGAAAGTCATTGAATATGTTTAAGAAGGCAACAAATACCTTTATATATACAAAGGCATGAAGGAGCATGGAGAGAAAGCAGAAATATGACATTGAAATAGAGTCAGGCATGATCATATTGAATGGCAGCATAGGTTCAAAGGGCAGCTATAGTAATTTGCAAACTGTCAGAGTAAATGCATTGTGTGGCTCCACACCTATGGTGCATTTGTGGTACCATTTTGGGTTGGTGCCTGGGTTGAATTTGCAATGGAATCATTTGACAGGGTTGTCATTCATTTTGGAACACAAAACTTCCACACTACAGTTGGGATGATGTCTGGTCCTTTGGCCCTTACTGTCATGAGTACACTGAGTTTATTTTATATCTCACTGAGTGAAGAGAATTGGTTGAAGTTCATCATCTGAGATGGAGGAGGACAATGGGGATAGATACAAAAAGCTGGAGTAACTCAGCGGGACAGGTAGCATCTCTGGAGAGAGGAAATGGGTGACATTTCGGGTCGAGACCTTCTTCAGAGTCTGAAGAACTCTGTTTTGATCTGGACTTATGAATCCTCATGGAGTCTGGAGACAAGGTTGAGGACACCTAGGGCCACTCCCTTCCACTTGTGTTCCATTGTCATAAGGTCGTAAGGTCATAAGTGATAGGAGTAGAATCAGGCTATTTGGCCATCAAGTCTACTCTGCCATTCAATCATGGCTGATCTATCTCTCCTTCCTAACCCCATTCTCCTGCTTTATCATATCATATATATACAGCCGGAAACAGGCCTTTTCGGCCCTCCAAGTCCGTGCCGCCCAGCGATCCCCATACATTAACACTATCCTACACCCACTAGGGACAATTTTTACATTTACCCAGCCAATTAACCTACATACCTGTACGTCTTTGGAGTGTGGGAGGAAACCGAAGATCTCGGAGAAAACCCACGCAGGTCACGGGGAGAACGTACAAACTCCTTACAGTGCAGCACCCGTAGTCAGGATCGAACCTGAGTCTCCGGCGCTGCATTCCCTGTAAAGCAGCAACTCTACCGCTGCGCTACCGTGCCGCTACCGTACCTTCTCCCCATAACCTCTGACACCCGTACTAATCAAGAATCTATCTATCTCTGTCTTAAAAATATCCGCTGACTTGGCCTCCACAGCCTTCTGTGGCAAAGAATTCTACAGATTCACCACCCTCTGACTAAATCAATTTCTCCTCATCTCCTTCCTAAAAGAACATCCTTTAATTCTGAGGCTGTGACCTCTAGTCCTAGACTCTCTCACTAGTGGAAACATCCTTTCCACATCCACTCTATCCAAGCCTTTCACCATTCTGTATGTTTCAATGAGGTCCCCCTCATTCTTCTAAACTCCAGCGAGTACAGGCCTGGTGTGGACAAATGCTCATCATAGGTTAATCCATGTCTCTGGATTTCTAGAACAGTAATTTAACTCTATCATATCTAGTTAACCCTCTGTCCCCACCTCTGACACACTTCTCTATCTTCCACTGAAGGTAATTCAAAATGCAAATAGAAAATAAGTTGCTTTCTTTAACAGCAATAAATATTCTAGGTAGGAATTAATCATTAAGCACCATTAGTATTGAGTTCTTGTCATCCAGTTCTATTGACATTAATGAAACTGAATGTGGGAAGTTAGTACAACCAAAGACAAATTCTAGCCCGCAGAGTAATGGTCGATGCATATCTCATTTACAGCACTCAATCTCGTCTCTTTGCTCAAATACAGGAGAAGAAAATAACAAAACGCAGGAAACAAAAGAACAAGATAACAATGGACCAATGTCCTGAAGAGAGACACAAAATGCTGGAGTAACTCAGTGGGACTGGCAGCATCTCTGGATAGAAGGAATAAGGTGATGTTTCGGGTCAAGACCCTTCTTCAGACAGAGCCTCAGGGGGGAGAGAGACACAGAGATATGGAAGGGTAAGTTGTGAAAACAAGTCATCAAAGGGGACGTAGATCAAGGAATACATAGAGTAGATCATTGTGACAACGAAGTATACAAAGATAAAATGTAATTAGGAAGGCAGTCAGACTGGTCGGAGAACTAGGATGGGGATGGATGGAGAGAGAGAGGGAAAGCAAGGGTTACTTGAAGTTAGAGGAGACAATATTTTTTACCACTGGGGTGTAAGCTACCCAAGCGAAATATGAGGTGCTGTTCCTCCAATTTGCATTGGGTCTCACTCTGACAGTGGAGGAGGCCCAGGACAGAAAGGTCTACTTGCCACATGCAAAGAGTTGCCATTGTTATAAAGTAGTAAATGTAGGTTGTGCTTTATCCATTTATTGGCTGACACACATATTTGGGCTTCTTATTTCCTGTTGAAATCTAATGGAAACTTCTCAACCCTATCCATTAACATAGAAAAGATCAACATTTCCAAAACAATGCTCAGTGATTTAACAAAGCTTGATGTTTTCCAATCCCTTAAATAACAATATAAGTTAATTCAATGAAAATTATTTAAAATACAATCAGCCATCAAATTCCAACAGGCTGCTAAGTACAAAAACACAAAAATACATAGAATATAAGGCCAACTATATAATAAATCACTAAATAGATTTCAGTGCACGCATGTACACATGTACATTCATCTGGCACAGACACACAAATACATCCATCCTAACACAAAGGCTCATGCATGTTCATCCCATTGCTAAGACGCAGGTGTATACATCCCTTAAACTGCACTTTATAAATGTTCACAAGATATCTTGGTTGATATAATTGGAACATTGACATGGCACTGTTGTTCCGACTATTGTATTCACGACTGTGTGGGAAGGAACTGCAGAGGCTGGCTTACAACGGAGATAGACACAAAGTGCTGGAGTAACTCAGCGGGTGGGGCAGCATCCCTGGAGAAAAGGAAAAGGTGACGTTTCGTGTTGAGACCCTTCATATCATATCATATCATATATCTACAGCCGGAAACAGGCCTTTTCGGCCCTCCAAGTCCGTGCCGCCCAGTGATCCCCCTACATTAACACTATCCTACACCCACTAGGGACAATTTTTACATTTACCCAGCCAATTAACCTACATACCTGTACGTCTTTGGAGTGTGGGAGGAAACCGAAGATCTCGGAGAAAACCCACGCAGGTCACGGGGAGAACGTACAAACTCCTTACAGTGCAGCACCCGTAGTCAGGATCGAACCTGAGTCTCCGGCGCTGCATTCGCTGTAAAGCAGCAACTCTACCGCTGCGCTACCGTGCCGCCCTTCTTCAGATTCAAGACTGATGTTCTTCCTACATTGTGTGGGAAGGAACTTCAGATGCTGGTTTAAACCTGAAGAAGGGTCTCGACCCGAAACACCACCCATTCCTTCTCTCCAGAGATGCTGTCTGTCCCGCTGTTACTCCAGCATTTTGTGTCTATCTTCTCACTATACGTATTATTCGGCCAGAAATCTTTCACTACTTCTGCCCCTCTCTAGCCACTCTTATTTTCTCTTATGAAATATAAGTTTTCCACTTGATTTCTCACCTGAAATAAACACAGGCAGTTGCACCCACATTAAATTTGAAAGCTCATTATTCAAATTGAAGTACACAAGGTTAAACTGCACATTCATGGCGATGTGCACTGGTATTTTCATTAATTGCATGACATAATCAGTTCATTGTCTAGGATATTACATGATAAGCACATTAGTTAATCCGTAAATTTCGAACACGTAGGACAAGTGGTGAAATGACTTTCTAGGATTGGTAAATTTTAATTATTTATAGTCCCTGAAGAGCTTTAATAAAATGTAACTCCATTTGTGATCGTTTTCTTTGATGACAGTCAGATTCCAACATGGATTTTATCTTCCATTTTATGTCCAGTATTTAATCAATAATAGAAACCCAGAAGTGCTTTAACAACTTGAAGCCTGAGAAATCAATATTTCAATGATCACCAGTTCCTGTTACACTTTTGAGAAAGAATTACACATTCAAAATTCACACCTATAATGTACATTTGTTGCCCCAAAACACTTTACGCATGTTTGCGGGTTTAGTCACTGGTGCAATCTCTCATTATTTTGGGAGATATTTGCTTCCCATCCTCTTTTACTTTAAGGTGCCGGGGGAGGTGCAAATGACTTTGACTTTTATGGTTGCTAGTGAGACCTACTGACCATACAATTTCTGGAATGGTACTCAACATTTTTATTCACCATCCGTTTTTCCCTTCTGTTGTACGTTGCCTGTGAAAGATTAGCCGCCTTTATTCTCAACAGGAACCCAAACCACATGGTTGACACAAAATGCTGGAGTAACTCAGCAGGACAGGCAGCATCTCTGGAGAGAAGGAATGGGTGACGTTTCGGGGTTGAGACTGAAGAAGGGTCCCGACCCGAAAAGTCCAGCATTTTGTGTCTACCTTCGATTTAAACCAGCATCTGCAGCTCTCCATACCCAGGCCATCTGATTTATTTGCTGGTGATGCAATGCAAGATTGCTTGGATCTGAAATACTTGTCTCATCTCTTTTGGCCACTTCCTATTACTCCCAGCGGACTCTTTTGAACCTCAGCTCAGTTTGTTACATGCTGTGATGTTAAGGTGACAGTGGTAGAAACCTAGGAGGATTCTTAGATAAGGTTTGTATTGGTGAGGATCGGGATTGATTGATGTTGCAGCACTGGTGACATTTGGCTTTTTATTTCATTTGCTGTTGTGCATACAGCTTCTGTCTCTCTGTCCAGGCTTCTGTTAACGGTGATGATCATCCTAGCAGTTTAATTCTTCTGTTTGTTATAGTTTTGTGAATATCTCTATGAAATGTTTGTTTTCCTCTTCCAATTTTTATATCACAGACTTTTTCAATATTTATTCATGTCAATGTTGTTTAGGGATACAGTTTACAGCGTGGAAACTGTATCTCTACGAGTTTGCACCAAACAGTGATCCCCGCACACTAACATCATCTTAGGGAAAATTTACAATTTTATTAGCCTAGAAACCTGTACGTCTTTGGAGTGTGGGAGGAAACTGGAGATACCGGGGAAAAACCATGCAGGTCAGGGGGAGAACGTACAAACTCTGAACAGACAGCATCCTAGGTCAGGATCGAACCCAGGTCTCTGGCACTGTAAGGCAGCAACTCTACCGCTGCGCTGTGCCTTATCTTGAAATCTGGCCCTGTTACTAAAGTTTATGGAAATTAAATTGAATGCTACTCGACATTCTGCACCGAGATCACGATTGCCATTAACCTGTGCCCATTTAGCGCTGTGCAGAAAGGTCAGTGAGTTTGTGCTCCCACATTCCCATCAATTCATCTCCAGTCTTTGGCATCCGGGCTGGTGTCAGGCCTGGCAAACATCCATCGAGGCTTGTTATGTGCGTGACACACTGTGGTGCTAAGTGAAGTCGTGATGAATCTCAAATGGGAACTGCAAAGTAGCTGATGGTACCAAACATTGTACAGGTGCTGGGAGGTTGCTGGAACCACAGAGTGAACACGAGGAAGAGTGGGCACACTGACTGTCGGGGTTTTGCTTTGGTTAATGTGGAGATATAGAGATGTATCTTCTTCCCACCACAGCCTAACAACACGTCCCGATCCAAAGCCAAATTGGGTGTGGGAGAAGTTCACAAATAACATCAATGCCAGGAGTGAAGCTCCAAGGACATGGATGAAACACAGAAACACAGAAACATAGAGACATGGAAACATAGAGACATAGAGACATAGAGACACAGAAACATGGAAACATGGAAACACAGAGACATGGAAACATAGAAACATGGAAACATGGAAACATGGAAACATAGAGACATGGAAACATAGAGACATGGAAACATAGAAACATAGAAACATGGAAACATGGAAACATGGAAACATAGAGACATGGAAACATGGAGACACAGAAACAAAGAGACATAGAAACATGGAAACACAGAAACATAGAAACATAGAGACATAGAAACACAGAAACATGGAAACATAGAGACATAGAAACACAGAAACATGGAAACATAGAAACATAGAGACATGGAAACATGGAGACACAGAAACAAAGAGACATAGAAACATGGAAACATGGAAACATGGAAACATAGAGACATGGAAACATGGAGACACAGAAACAAAGAGACATAGAAACATGGAAACACAGAAACATAGAAACATAGAGACATAGAAACACAGAAACATGGAAACATAGAGACATAGAAACATAGAAACATAGAAACATAGAGACATGGAAACACAGAAACTTAGAAACATAGAAACATAGAGACATAGAGACACAGAAACATAGAGACATAGAAACATAGAGACATGGAAACATAGAGACATGGAAACATAGAAACATAGAAACATAGAAACACAGAAACACAGAAACACAGAAACATGGAAACATAGAAACACCCCCCCCCCAACAGCCTCATGCACTTGTCCAAGTTTTACACCCCCCCCCCCCCCAACTCAAGCACCTGAGATTATTAACCTTCTCTTCCCCAACACCTGAGAAAAACAAGGTGCAAAACAAGTACAGATACTGGTTTACAACAAAAGACACAAAGTGCTAGAGAAACTCAGTGAGTCAGTCAACATCTCTGGAGAATGTAGCTAGGTCAGGACCCTCATACATTTTGGGTCAGGACCCTCATACATTTACTATTGATTCAATATAACCTCACATTTTCCATCTTCCCTGCCCTGCCAGGTATTCGGTCATCACCCAAACGCACACCAAAGCACGCACTAACAGACTTCCCGCTCTTGACGAAGTGGCAGCAGTAGCAGAAACCGCCAGGAAACAGCTTGCTGCTTTGGAAGTCAGTGTTGTCTATTATTGAAGTCGCTGCATTTGGCGTGCACCTCTGACTTATCCCACTCTCCTCACCTGAGTCCTTCTGCATTTCCCCTTGTAGACTGCCAGGAGCCTTCACCCATCCAGGTGGGGGCACTACAGCGAAAAATAAAATGATGATGGCAGCCCTTAAATAGATCTAAGATGCCTGCTCAGACAGTGGCACCTTGTACATTGCAGTTCGAGATATGGTCTGCCCAGAGCCGCTCAGCGTGGGTCTTCTCCAGGTGCTCCAGTTTCCTCCCACACTTCAAAGACGTACGGGTTTGCAGGTTAATTGGCTTTTGTAAAGATTGTACATTGTCCCTAGTGTGTAGGATAGTGCCAGAGTACGGACGAGGTGATCGTTGGTTGGTGCGGACTCGGTGGGCCAAAGTGCCCACCTCTATCTGTGGGATAGAGGTGCTGTACCTCTATCTCTAAAGTGTAAAGTGAGGAGTCAGATGGTTCGAAGGTAGTCCTTGCACCCAAGTGGCTTCTCATTGATCTAGCAAAGCACAATAAGTTTGAAGCCACCATTAAATGGCTGGAGATAATGTGTGAGAATTCACAAGTACCTTGCATTGCCCATGAGGATCTTCTGTGACGATATCAGACCAGCTGTACATTGAGGATATGGTGATCTTAGCCATTGAAGCACATTTTCTCATTTCCAGTTACAGCCCTGTGGTAATGTGTGCTCTCGTATTATCAGGAAGCTGCAATCTGTGAGCTTACACACACACACACACATGCACACACACGCACACACATGCACGCACATCCACACACACACACAAATGCTCACACATGCACACACATACACGCACATGCGCACACACATATGCTCACACATGCACACGCACATGCATGCGCACACATGAACACACACGCATGCTCACACACACACACATATGTGCGCACAAACCAATACACACACATGCACACTCTCACACATGCACACACTCACACATGCACACACACACTCCTACACACACTCATGCACACAAACATGCACACACATACACACACACACACACATACTTGCGCACACATACACATGCACACATACATACATACATGTGCACTCATACATACACACACACACACACACTCATGCACATACACACACTCTCACATGCACATTCCCACACACATAAATGCACACGCACGCGCACACACACACACACACACACACACACACACACACACACACAAACGCACGCACACACACACACACACACACACACACACACACACACACACACACACACACACACACACACACACTTCTTGGCCGAGGAGATGGCGATGAGTTTGCCACGAACTGGAAATCTTCAGCCATCTCCCCAATCATCCATTAATTAAGATAGGTTTCTTATGTCTATCGGACTGACTGTCTTAGACAGATCCACTTGTGAAGAATTTCACGGTAACAATCTCCATACTGAACAACGGTAAAATGCTCCTGATGTGAGTCTGGCACAGCAGCTGAAGCAGCCACCAGACTGAAGAAGTGTCTCGACCTGAAACGTTGTCTATCCATTTCCTTCCAGATGCCGCCTGACCCGCTGAGTTCCTCCAGCACCTTTGCTTAAGATTGCAGCATCTGCAGTTTGTTGCATCTTCCCTATTGAACACTGTTTCACATTGAAGTGTGTGTGAAGGAAAACTATGCAAAGATCGCACGTTATCAATAGTTCTTCCACTGACAACTCTTCATTCTCCTCCTGGAGAATTGGTTTGTACTGTGGCCCTCTCCTTCCCTCCCACCCACTCCCCTCCACCCCCTGCAAGTCAAAATACAAGGAAAATGGCCACCCATGCACCTAATTCCAGCAGAGAAAGAAAATAGTTAAATCAAAACCATAGCTCTCCCCGAAGTCTTTAGAATCATTTGTTTTCTTTCCTTTGACAACAGCAATACCACGTTTCTCTTCAACTCTTTTCAATCAACCAACAGTAAATGTGGAAGTTGCTGACAATTCCGTTGAATAGCGCGGGCAGAGAGTGAATCGGAGGTGAAGGGAGGGGTCTCTAAACATCCTGCTTTTGGGTTCCCCATTAATCCTTAACGAGGCACTGCTGGAGGAAGGCCTTGACCCAGTTTTGCCAACGCGACCGTCAAGATCTGGCTGCTCTGTATATTTCTGCTGCATGTACCTGACACACCAGACAACTTTCCATGTGACAGGCAAAAACGTGCCCACTAATACACCTGCACTTTGGAACAACTGGAGCTGGGGAAATGCAACTTCACAATCTATGCCACCAGTGGCATTGGTTTAAGTTTTCTATATGTTTCTGCAACAGTCAAAATACCACACCGCCAGTCAATTAGAAAAGAAATGGACTATGGAATTGTTATAATGTTTCCTGTCTGGCAACATCACAATCTGGTTTGGGAACAGCTCTGCCCAGGACAGGAAGGCTCTGCGGAGAGTAGTGCGGGTTGTCAGAACGCACCATGGGAACTACACTCGTCCCCCTGCAGGACCTATACATCAGGAGGTGCAGATCGAGAGCAAGCAAGATTATGAGGGACTGAAGAAGGGTCTCGACCCGAAACGTCACCCATTCCTTCTCTCCCGAGATGCTGCCTGTCCCGCTTAGTTACTCCAGCATTTTGTGAATAAATACCTTTGATTTGTACCAGCATCTGCAGTTATTTTCTTATACTTATGAGGGACCCCTACCACCCCAGCAACGGACTGTTCCAGATGCTACGGTCAGGCAAAGGCCTCTGCTGTCACGCTGTGAAAACGGAGAGGATGAGACGGAGTTTCTTCCCACAGGCCATCAGGACTGTTAACTTTTATAACTCCAGGGACTAAATCTTGTCTTCTCTGTATTAACTTTAATTTATATGCTGTAACTGTAATTCTTTTTTTTTTGCACAATCCGCAGGCATTGTCACTTTCATTTCACTGCACATCGTGTATGTGTATGTGACAAATAAACTTGACTTGACTTGACTTGAAACAATACCAATACCGGCCAAATCTGATGAAAGCCATTTGCCTGGAATGCCAACTCTGTTTATCATTCCATAGATGCCGCCTGGCCTGATGACTATTTCCAGCATGTTCTGGTTATTTCATTTCAATTTCATTTGTTCTTGACTGGAATGGTACCAGTCCGATTCTCATGGGATCTCTTACACCTGCCCGAGAGGCTGAGGATGGATCCTGTCTGAAATATGCCACATCCCAACGATACAGCACGGTACTAAAATGCCAACCTAGATTATCTGTTTTAAATCGCAACTTGCCATGAGCAAAGCCACTGGCAAAATGTCACAGACGAAAGAAGAAACTTAAAAATAGCAAGGCAGAACTTCTGCTGCCCCGAGTTAATGAGTTGTCTGCACCGTGGATAGACACAAAATGCTGGAGTAACTCAGCGGGACAGCCAGCACCTCTGAAGAGAAGGAATGGGTGACGTTTCTGAAGAAGGGTCTTGACACAAAACGTCCTGAGATGCTGCCTGTCTGACCCGTTGAGTTACTCCAACATTTTAGTTGAGTTTAGTTTAGAGATACAGTGCAAAAACAGGCCCTTCGGCCCACCGTCCATATTGACCAGCGATTAACATTATCCTGCACACATTAACATTATCCTGCGCACACAAGGGACAATTTACATATACACCGAGCCAATTAACCTACATACCTGTACGTCTTTGGAGTGTGGGAGGAAACTGAAGATCTCGGAGAAAGGCATTCTGGCCTTCCATCACAGTGAGGAGATGACTGGAGGTGACTCACTGTGATGGATGTTTTTTGTTTTATGTTGGTTTTTGTGATTGTGTGTTTTATTGCTTTCTTTTTTATTGCCTCTCGTTGTTGAATGTGGGTAACGGAATTTTGTCCAGAAACAAGTTTTTGGATGTGAATAAAGATACTTTATACTTTAAAATGTCTTTCTTCGGTGTAAAGCGGCATCTGCAGTTCCTCCCTACACAGTTTGTCTGCGCTCTAGACTGTGCTTTTCCACTAGCTTGATCGAGAGTACAATCGTCCCCTGGGACCCCTGTGCCCAGCACATGGGGCTAGCACAGCAACCCACCTGCCACAAATGGCTGACTGCCAGACTGGCAATGACAGTGAGGACAGTGACTGTACCTTGGTAGAAGTAACAATAAACTAACCAAAACTGACCCCTGCCCAGCTCAACGGCAGCCCAACCCACCATTCAATCCGACATCATCTCTGACATTCTCAAATATTCATTGTCACTCAAAATCCATCAAAAAAATCATTAAAGAAACGTAAATTATTAAAACAAATTTTAAAGATAAAGAATAAAAACCCCTACTCAGACACCTAAGCCATTCAAAGCAATTTAAATTTAAAACATTTATTCAGTAATCTATCAGTCTGAAGAAGTGTGCTGAGCCGAAATGGCTCCTGTCCATTCCCTCTACAGGTACTGGTTGATCTGCTGAGTTCCTCCAGCACATTGCAATTTGCTCAAGATACCAGCACCTGCAGTTCTGAATGTCTCCTTTGTAGCCAATTTCTCCATTTGGTCTCTGGCTCGCTCTACCTGTGTTAAGTTAACTGGCTGTGGATTTAACATGCAGCTGATCTATATTTCGGAAAACTGCCAGGGTTTATGTTGTGTGTAGGGAGGAACTGCAGATGCAGGTTTAAACCAAAGATAGACACAAAAGGATGGAGTAACTCAGCGGGACAGGCAGCATCTCTGGAAAGAAGGAATAGGTAACATTTTGGGTCGAGACCCTTCTTCAGACTGAGAGTCAGGGGAAAGGGAAACGAGAGACATAGACTGATATAGAGAGATATGGAACAAATGAATGTGAGATATGCAAAAAAGTAACGATGATAAAGGAAACAGACCATTGTTACCTGTGGTCTAGGTGAAAACAAGTTACAGACAGTGAGACTCAGCAAGATGACTTTGAACCTAGCACAACGACTTGGGTGTGGGAGGGATGAAAAGAGAGGGGATGCAAGGGTTACTTGATGTTAGAGAAATCAAAAGTCATACCGGTGGGTTGTAAGCTGCCCAAGCAAAATATGAGGTGCTTTCCTCCAATCTGCATTTGGCATCACTCTGACATTGAGGGAGGCACAGGATAGAAAGGCCAGTGTACCAAGGCTGGTTTTCTGCTGAGTGGAATGCTCAGGATTTGCACAGTCATGCCCATATCTGCCATATCTGACCCGTTGCGATTCCCCACTGAAAATTCACCCACTGTTCTCTTCCCTAGGAATTGGCTCAGAGGCAACTGGCTTTTAACTGAGTTCAAAGAAGCATCCACTTTTTCATTGTGATCTCAAAATGACTGGTTGCTATGTGTCACATATTGCAGTATTCCCTTGCTTCTGGAGCAACTTGTTATCCAAGTTTCAATGATCCATGACTGAGAAGTCTCGCTTGCTGAATTGAATTCTGGACTCCTTGAGCTAATCAGGGTTTACAAAGCAGTTAAGCTGAACAGCCATCAGCGGTTCTGAATAAAATTGTACAATTAGTTTATTAACTGAGTTTCTGGAAATATTTACAGGTGTCATCACAGGACTAAAATAATATTTTTTTCCACTGTATCATAATATCAACATATTAAAACAACTCCATTCACCAAGAAATTAGAGAGAATGAAATGTTGCCAGTTGATGCAACATCACTAAAGATCTTGACACCTTACATCACTGCAATATATAGCAACCAGTATAACCAATTTAATATTCATTGGCGATTTGCTTTCCAGCATCTTCACTGTCTTTTCCCTACTACTTTTATTACTGATTTACACATAAGACAGATGAGCTCTGGGCATGGATTGGCACGTGGGACTGTAATATTACAGAAGGGTGGTCAAAAAGACTTTTGGCACATCAGTCAAGAGTATTGATTATAGAAGTTGGGAGGTCATGTTGCAGTTATATAAGACGTTGGTGAGGCCACTTTTAGAGTGCGTTCAGTTTGGGGCACCATGTTACAGGAAAGCTGTTGTCAAGCTGGAAAAGGTACAGAGAAGATTTTCGAGGATGTTGCCAGCACTCGTGGGTCTGAGCTATAGGGAGAGATTGAGTAGGCTGGGACTGTATTGCTTAGAGTGTATGAGGATAAGGGGCGATCTTATAGAGGTGCATAAAATCATGAGAGGAATGGATTGGGTAATTGTACAGAGTCTCTTGCCCAGAATAGAGGAATTGAGGACCAGAGGATGGGGAAAATATCTAATAGGAATCTGAGGGGTAACTTTTCCACACAAAGGGTGGTAGGTGTATGGAACAAGCTGCCAGTGAAGGTACTTGAGGCTGGGACTATCCCAACATTTAAGAAACAGATAGATAGGAAAATGGATAGGACAGGTTTGGAGGGATGTGGACCAAACGCAGGCAGGTGGGACCAGTGTAGCTGGGACATGTTGGCCTGTGTAGGCAAGTTGGGCTGAAGGGCCTGTTTCCACGCTGTATCCCTCTACGACTCCAAACGCGACTGAGGGATGTGCAGAAGCAGCTGGTCATTGTTTTGATGCTTCTGATGTGACAGAGGTGGAGGTAAGAAAGGAGGGCGATTTGCAGTTTTAATTGGAGAGAGCATCACGGCAGTAGAGACGTAATTGGTGTGAGAAAATCCAGTGAGGCTACACGAGGTAACTGGACAAGTGGCTGATGTGTCAATGGGGGAACACTTTGTGTCGAGTGACTACGATTCTATTAGGTTTAAAATAGTCATGGAAAAATCGGACTGGTGCACAAGTTAAATTCCTAAATTGGGACAAGGATGATTTTGATGGCATTAGCCAGGAACTTGAAATGGTTAATCGGAAGATGCTGTGAACAAGTAAAGTGATGTCGGGACAGTGGGAGCCATTTAAAAGTGAGTTCAGGACATTCCTGTTGGAGTGAAGGGTAAAAAGCTGACACAATTAGGGAACCCTGGCTTTGAGTTATAATCAGCCTCTGCTTTGCAGAGAGGAAGCAGCTGAGATCAAGTAAATCCCTTGAAGAATAGAAGAGATGTAAGAGTACACTTAATGAAATCAGGAGGGCAAAATCGGGACATGAGATGCCCTTGGCAGATAAGGTAAAGGAGCATCCGGTGAGATTCTATGAAGTATATTAAAGAGCAAAAGGGTAATAATGAAGAGAATACATTTCCTTAAGAATGAGTGTGTTTGTCTATTATGTGGACCATGGGAGTTGAGTGAGGTCTTAAATGAATATTTCATGTCTGTATCTGCTCTGTATTGGATTTGGAAAGTTGCTGAATTTGTGCAAGAGAACAGAATTGTCCTGAGGTTTAGTTTAGTTTAGAGATACAGCGCGGAAACAGGTCCTTCGGCCCACTGAGTCTGCACCGACCAGCGATCCCCGCACACTAACACCATCCTACGCACAAGGGACAATTTTACATTTATACCAAAGCCAATTAACCTGCAAACCTTTAAGTCTTTGGAGTGTAGGAGGAAACCGGAGCACCCGGAGAAAACCTATACGGTCACGGGGAGAATATACAAACTCCGTACAGGCAGCACCCGTAGTCAGGATCCAACCTGGGTCTCTGGCGCTGTGAGGCAGCAACTCTACCGCTGCACCACGGGCCACCTGTGAAACGTATCAATATTATAAAAGAGGAGGTGTTGGTAGTCTTAACGCACTTAAAGGTGGATAAATCTTCAGATTCTGACCAAGTGTTGCTGAGGACAGTGTGGGAGGCAAGGTAAGATATTGTTGTGGCATTGGCAGAGGTTTGTGTTTGTTCCTTAGTCATGGCTGAGGTGCCAGAAACTGGAGGATGGTTTCAATTACAAAAAGCTACAAGGACAAGTCAGGGAACTACGGGATGGTGGGCTTAATATCAGTGGTGGGAAAATCAAAGGGAATAGCAGATGGAATTTAACTCAGACGATTATGGTGTGACATATTTTTTGAAAGTTAAACTAGGGAAGGACAGTGTAAGAAAATAACTGCAGATGCTGGTACAAATCGAAGGTATTTATTCACAAAATGCTGGAGCAACTCAGCAGGTCAGGCAGCATCTCAGGAGAGAAGGAATGGGTGACGATTCGAAGGGTCTGAAGAAGGGTCTCGACCCGAAACGTCGCCCATTCCTTCTCTCCTGAGATGCTGCCTGACCTGCTGAGTTACTCCAGCATTTTGTGAAATAAATACCCTAGGGACGAACATACATGAGACGGAGTGTGGAAGGACAGGGAGACATTGGCGTGTACGTACCCCTGAGTTCCCTGAAAGTGGCAACACAGATAAACAAGTTGGCGAAGAAGCCATTTGGCATGCTTGTCTTCACTAGAAGGTGCATTGAACACAAGAATTGGAATGCCATGTTACTGCCGTATGAAACATTGGTGAGTCTACACCTGGAATACTGTTGTTGTCATTTGGTTGCCATGTTCTACGAAGGAATAGATTAATCTAGAGAGCGGCCACAAAAGCTTCACAAGGAGAGACCGGGCAGTCTGGGACTTTGTTCTCTGAGTGAAGGAGGTTGAGGGGTGACTTTATAAAGGTTTATAAAGTCATGAGGGGCTAGATAATGTGGATGGTCACAGTTATTTTCCCAGAGTAGGGAAGTCTAAAACGAGAGGGCATAGGTGTAATATGAGAAGAAAAAAGTTTTAAAGTGGACGCGAAGAGCAAGTTTTCACGCAAAGGGTGGTGTGTGTATGGAATGCGTTCCCAGAGGTAGTGGTAGTGGGTATACACAATTACATTGTACAACATAGACATAGTACAGTACAGCAACAGGTTTTTGGCCCACAATATTCATGTCGAACATGATGCCAAGTTCAACTGTCCTGTTCAAATGACATTTGGACAGGTACATACATGGGAATGGTTTAGAGGACAGGTTTTCATAGAAACATAGAAAATAGGTGCAGGAGGAGGCCATTCGACCCTTCCAGCCAGCACCGCCATTCATTGTGATCATGGCTGATCATCCACAATCAGTAACATGTGCCCAACTTCTCTCCATATCCCTTGATCCCACTAGCACCCAGAGCTCTATCTAACTCTCTCTTAAATCCATCCAGTGAATTGGCCTCCACTGCCCTCTGTGGCAGAGAATTCCACAAATTCGCAACTCTCTGGGTGAAAAAGTACCTTCTCACCTCAGTTTTAAATGGCCTCCCCTTTATTCATGCTGTATAATTCTGTGACTCTACAATAACATTAATCATTGACAAAATCTTGTAATGCCACCTGAGTTTCTGGAATCTTTGCACCATGTTTTGTTCTGAAGTTAGGCAGAGGGCTAGAAATTGCATTGCCACAGTTTAATGGTGTGAAGCAGCATCTTGTCTCATCCAAACACTGTTTGCAAAAGTCCTGTAACCATTACGATCTTCAGTGTCAAGGTTCCCAGACAAATGTTGTCAAGTTTCCACTGCATTGCTGCAACCTTTCATTTTCAGGACTCGTTACTCCACTCATCAATGGCACAATGTTGTACCAGCCAGCAACCCTACAGCTAGTTGGTCTAAAGATTAGGTGCAGCATTGATGAATGGGAGACAATGCACACACTGGTGAAGAACACTGGCCTCAAGAGGCATGTTAGCTTAGAATTGAGATCAAAGTTATTTTTGGCCTGTTGAATGGATGCTTAGCTTTTCCCTCGTGCCAAGTTAGAGGCCGACAAATCAAAATCCCAAAATTGAACCTCTTGGCTTTAAGGAATCACAGTTGTGGTTCTCTTCCAGCTACTAGCAGTAAAGGCATGTTTGCAGAAAGCAGCCTCTTGCAGAGCTCACTGCTGATATATACACCGATCAGCCGAAACATGATGGCCTGATGAGCCAAAACATTATGACCACCTGCCTAATATGCTGTTGGTCCTCCGTGTGCAGCCCCATACGCAGCAGGGTGCGATGCACTGTGTATTGTGACACATTCCTCCCGTGACCACCATTAACATTTTCTATGACTTGTGCCACAGTAGACCTTCTGTCGGTTCGGACCAGACGGGATAGCCTTCATTGCCCTCGCGCATCGATGAGCCTTGGGCGCCCAACACCCTGTCGCTGGTTTGTGGTTTGTCCCTCCTCGGACCACTGTCGGTAGGTACTCACCACTGCTGACCGGGAGCATCCCACAAGCCTTGCCGTTTCAGAGATGCTCTGACCCAGTCGTCTGGCCATAACAATTTGGCCCTTGTCAAAGTCGCTCAGGTCTTTACTCCTGCCCATTTCTCCTGCATCCAACACATCAACGTCACAAACTGACTGTTCACTTGCTGCCTAATATATCCCACCCCTTGACAGGTGCCATTGTAACAAGATAACCAATGTTATTCACTTCGCCTGTCAGTGGTCATAATGTTTTGGTTGATCGGTGTATATTTCATGCACAGCCTGCTGGGAAGGAGGTCAGCACTGCTGTAGACTCCCAGTGCAGGTTGGATCGGGTAGGGGTTTAGTGGAAAACTCGGGAGGAAAGTGGGTGTGAGGGGAAATTGTGGGAGGGGAAAGCAAAACACAGACTTTCTTTGTGTTATTTTTGCCTAAATATCAGGCACCATATTTTTGTTTCAAATCCAATTTCTAGGCTTTTCACTGAACCCCTACAGTAAGTAGCTGTTCTTTGTAGCAAGGAACTGCAGATGCTGGTTTACACCGAAGATAGACACAAAATGCTGGAGTAACTCAGCGGGACAGGCAGCATCTCTGGAGAGAAGGAATGGGTCATTGTCAGGGAGGTCTCTGTATGGAGTAATACTGAAGGCCGGCTCTGCTAGGTGCTGTGCACTGACGATAACGATACCACATCACCTCTTCTTTAGTGTTAAGTTTGGGTGACCTCCTTAATGCATCAATCAGCAGGAAGCCATGAGATGTGTCAGAGGGCCTGGAATGATGCTGTGATGCAAGAGTCTACAGATGCTGGAATCTTGAACAAAAAAAAGTGCTGGAGGAACCCAACAGGTCAGACAGCATTCGTGGATGGAAATGGACAGAGGACATTTCGGGTCGGGATTCTTCTTTCATTCTGAGGATTGAGATCTTGACTGCCTTGGGCAAAGTGGGCACGCATGTGAGGCTGTGTTTGTGGTTGCAGGAAAATACACATCTCAAGAGACAAAGAGCATCGGGCCCTGACACAGCTATTTCAGTGGAGACAGGTAGCGAAGACTGCCAGTTCCTTGAGAAATCCTTGTTGAAAATCACAGGGGGACAATGGCTTCAGATTTTGTGTATGGTACACTGGTCAATGGTATTTACAGGTGTTTTAAATTGAATAGAAATCTCACCAAAAGGGCAGGAGTGGAAACTCTAATCAACCATTAATGGGCACAAGCAACATTGTGTGCTTTTATTGCAGATAAAAGCAATTTTCAACTACATAAAACAGTTTTTTAGTCTGAATGATGGGAAAGAACTGTGGCTCATTGCCTTTAACTATACCTGGCATAACGCTTGCCTTGATTGTTTATACAAAGGGGTACATAAGTATGGGTCACCAGCTGTTGTCTTGCATCCCAATGTGCAATTGAATTGTGTAAGAAGGAACTGCAGATGCTGGTTTAAACCGAGGGGGATAGACACAAAAAGCAGGTGTAACTCAGCGGGTCAGACAGCATCTCTGGAGAAAAGGAATAGGTGATGATTCGGATCGAGACACTTCTTCAGGCTGAGAGTCAGGGGAAAGAGAATCGAGAGATATAGCGAGATAAAGAACAAATAAAATGAATGAAGAAATTGAGTTAGTTGATCGCAAACACAATGCAAACTGCGTTTTCACAGCTGGCAACAGAAATCTTGAAAAGGGAAAAGCAAAACAGCTAAACTTCTCAACTTAATGTTATGATAATTGACACCCAGGGAACCTTTGCTTAATGGGAATCAACTTCAGGGAAAGAGGGAGATGGAGCGAGTTAAATCAGAAATCCAACGCATCAGAGAAACAGGTAATTTCTGTATTTTCTCTTCCCACTTTTAACATCCCAAAAACCTATCAATAAAGAAATGACAGTAAATGCTTGCTCATTATTATTTTTTCCCACATTCACATTCTGGCTGGATGCATCACAACCTGTTCCAGTAATCTGAACACGCAGGGGGGAAGAAAGGTGCAGAAGGTGGTAGACCTTGCCCAGTCCATCACCATTACTGACCTCCCCACAATCAGTAGGATCTACAGAGGAGCTGTGCTAAAAAGGCAGCTCATAAAACTATTTCCAAAGTTATCGATAACCAACTGGACTTAGATCCAAAATTAATAATATTAGGAGCATCAGATCACATTACAAACTTTACGATAAGTCAGAGACGCTTTCTTGACTACAGTTTAATAACTGCAAAAAAATTAATACTTAAATTTTGGAAAAAAACAGTAACCCCCACAATTAAAATGTGGGTTACGGAAATGACCGAGACCTTGCATTTGGAAAAAATAAGGTTTGTCTTAATTGACAAACCAGATCTATTTTTTTTTAAATTTGGTCTCCATTTATTGAATTTTTAAAAAAGTAAATGGGTTTGACACAAAACTAAAATTTAAAACTAAAATTAAAACTTTAGGGTTTAGGGTTGGATGTACAACTATACTCATCATCTCCCGGATCTATCCCCATAACCTTTATATTTGTAATTCTCTTTCTTCCTTGCTAATAAAAATAAAAATAAAATACAAAAAGGCAGCTCATACTTTCAAAGACACGCCACCCTGACCGT